>NW_007577851.1:256304-481304 GCF_000690725.1 Stegastes partitus | reverse complement strand
TATTTCAGGAGGATTATGTCTCACCGGGAGGGAAACTGAATGCTTGACGTAATTTTTCATGTTAATAAAAATACTGACTACCCGCAGAACTCTGAATCTACTGGTTTCGGACATTGGCAGTTAAAATCCTGTACTGGCCACACCACAAGAATGGATTCTTTTTTCTCATACTTTTGTGCTTCTTCTCTCTGCCTGTCTTACCTCAATTATAAATGTGTCTCCTCTCCTTATTTTGACATTCAGATGTGCTTGACTAGTAAAGGCTGAACATGACACCTCTGCCTTGCCTTCAGAGCTGATAAATTCTCTCTTTTGTTCACTCTCTGGTCTCTCACCCACCTCTCATCCTCCCTTCAGACCCCATCTCTTTCACCAGGATTCCTGTCTGCCCTCCACGTTTTACTCCTATCCATCACAGCAGACCCACGTTCACGCTCACTTTATTGTCTCTTCTTCCTTCCAACACTTTCCCTGAGTCTTTATTTTTATATTCCTGCCTGTATCTTCATCTCTGCATTTCTTTGCGCCATTGTTTACTCTACTCATCTCTTCGGCCCGCTTCTCATCCCTGTCTTCTCCATTTATATTGTATTATTCCACTTTGTAGCTGGCTTTAGTCTCAAATGCCTCTTATCTTGCCTGTATTTGTCAGCACTCGTTGTGTCTTTCAGTTTACTTCAAATATGTTTTACTGGTATGAAAGTGACGTAAATGTTGTAGCTGACATGACTTAAAATAGCAGACTATGCTATATAAAGAAGTTAGGTGAACAAGTCATCAAATGCTGATGAAAGACATTTTGATTTCCTCCCATCTTTCTAAATGGGTAATGTTTAAATCTGCGCTAAGCCTGTGTGGCTGTGCTTCTGTCTGTTGCTCGGTCTGCGTGACCTTCTCTCATCCTCTAAGATTCCCTCTCCCTTCTTTTTCCCCTCCTTTGTCTATGCATTCTGGCTGGTCTCCCGCATTTTGCCTGAACAAAGAGCCAAGCCAAAAACACCCTCCTCTGCATCGCTCCCCGTGGTTCTCCTCTCATCCCTCATCCCCTTCCATCTCCCTCCATCCTCCTCCTCTTCCCAGTGGACTTCTTCTCCTTACTTTGTTGCACTGCTGTTTGCTGTCCTTGTGATTCAGACGCATTTATGCTGTTTTATTTTCACCGTTTCACAACAGCACCAGTATAATCAATATTGACATTTTTCTTTCCGAGGTCCTTGACACGCCACTGTGTCATTCTCCTTTCACTCCGCCCTGAAATATGCACAGCTTCAACAGCTTTGACGGCTTCCTTCATTTCATTCATCTCTACTTTTCTTGAGTCCTCTGTCTCTGCCTGCCTGTCTCTCTATCTCCCTCTCTCTCTGGGCAGTGCTGTCATGCATGGCTGACTAGAACATAGAGACAGGTCCAGTGCACCGCCAGCACTGTCCAAATCAAAATCCTGATAAGCGCGTCTGAGTGTGTGAATTGATCTGTTCATAAACGGTTTCTTTGTCCACCTGTTGGAGCATATGCAAACACAAACAGCGGGAGACGGTAAGAGTGTGTGATTGTGTGTGTGTGTGTGGTTTGCTTAAGTGTATTTGCACATGTGAGAACATAACTGCGTGGGCACTTGACAAAGAGCATGTGGTGTGTGTGTTTTTAAAGTGTGTGAGTCAGAAGTGTCTTCACGCCTCTGGGGATTGGGTATGTGTGGCTATTAGTGCTCAGTCTTCATTAAGCCATATCAAGCTGTGCATTTATGTGCATATGTGTGTGAGTATTTATTTATTTATTTTTTTGCTAGTGTGAGTTGTGTGAGAGAGAGACTGATATCCTCAGACTCACACCTTTTCCTTCCACTGCCCTCCTTCCCTTCACATCCCTCCCCCTCCATCCACTGGTACCTCCTGGGGTATTACCACCTCCACCTGGCTCCCTCCTCTTTTACCTGAATCAGAGCTATCAGAGCGGCCCTTTCTTCTGCCCTCTATCAAACATGCCCTTTCGGATACCTGAAGTCACGCACACAGAGCTGAGCATGGCAACACACACTCGTACAGACATATGTTCTCTGCTGGGTAGACAGACAGACATTGTTGCTTTGAGAATTCACAATTTGTGCGCAGCAAACATATTGCATCTGGTAATCCAACTGACAGCGAAATAAACACACACAGATGCAAAAGAGAAACATGAAATTCTTCACAGAGCACAACTACCATGAGGCATTTGCACATGAAAAATTGAACAAAAAGGCTGATTACATTTACACAACAAAAAATTTGACACAGTCCAAAAATAAATGCTTCACTGTCTCCCTGCACAGCTCAGTCCAGACATCTGCTCTGACACTCAGACGAGGTGAGATTTAATGCCGGACTGACCCCTGGTGGCCAAACTGACAACAACAGAATTTTAGAGCTTTTGTCGTATTACAAATATCTCTATGCAGCTCCCGTGGAAAAAGTACAGGAATAAAGTGTCAGAGGATTATCTCAAAGCAGAAATTCACACACACACACACACACACACGTTCCGATAAGAATGGCGGTCAGAGGTTGGTAAAATGAGCCGAAGTGGTTTCTATTTTTAACATGTCTGTGTCAATGCAGATTTTTATGAAACCAGGCTTGATGTTGATCTCCAAAGCAGAGAGGAGAAGTGATAAGGGGACAATGTACCCAGCTGGATGAAATACTCAAGATGGAAATGACTGTGTAATGGCAATGATGAAGCGCCTCCATCTGCAGGCCCCAGGGTCATTTCTGTACTTGTTCTTGGTTTTTTGAGACATCTTCATTATGTCGGACTACTGGCTTGTGACCACAATCTTTCTGACGCTCCATTTGAACTCCATTAGACTCTGTTTCTACCTTTCTATCTGCCTTCCTGTCAGCTAACTCTCTGCTCTTTCTGTCGGCTCATCGCTCTGCCTGGATCTTCGGCTTCATGTGGGCAGTCAAGCAGAACTCCCAGCCATGGAGACCCCTGTGCTGAGGCTCACCAGATAAGCTACCATATATGCACAGCACAGAGCTGGAGGGTAAGTCATAGGAAAGTAAAGTCCTCGGAGTAGTAGCCTTATAACACACCTTTTGGTGCTTCTATTTAAGGTAAACGTTCGGCAGGTCATAAACTTGGAAATTAGTTTTAGGGTGCACATAGTGGAACACACAGAGGATAGAAAAATGTCAAGGTGGTGACATTCAAACACCTGTTGCATTTAAACCAACGGAAAGTATTTGCTATCATTGCATTTGGTATTTGTAGACTGTGCAGATCGAAGTGTTACTGTATATATTATCAGAATTGGCTGGCAGCAATTTCTTAACTTCCTGACCTGGTGACGATAAGAACATTTGCATAAATGGACAGAGTTAGACACATACATACAGTAAAATGTTCCTGTATCAAATGAACACACAGGCCCAGGTTCAGGCAGGTGGACAGGCAGGTGTACAACCAGATTAGAAGGCAGGCAGACAGATGGATAATCAAGCAGTCTGGCAAGGTAAAGTCTGCCAGGAAAACAGAATCGCATTCACTGTGCAGCTTGCCAAAACAACTAGAGCGCTGGCGATGTTCTGAGGTCATTTTAACTTTATCGTGTTTAATCCTTCATCTTTGGCTGTACTATAAAAATGACACTTGGGTGCAGTGCAGGAAGTGTCTGGTACCAGACTTTGGATCTTCTTGCTACTGTGCGGTTTATAAGGAGTGCTCTAAACCAGCAACAGCAAACAAGCTCACAGCACAGGTTTAGGCTTATGAGGAGACAGATGTGGACATCTGGCAGCAGTTTGTCATGGTCAGAAAGCCTGATATAACAAAATGAACTGAGGGCACAAATTCAAGTCACACACTCTTTTTGAACTGAAACAAAACACCTGGAGGGTTAATTATACACAAGAAAATCATGCTCCGCTAAATGACTGGATTCGGACAGGTTAGCAAAGAATCCTCTTGTAGTTGGGAGCCCAATCGTACCAAGCTATAAATTGCAAGAGCAGACATTTCCAATCTGGTTAGCAAAAAAAGAAGAAGAGTATGTGACAGTGTAACTACAAACTAACTCGTACAGCATGTTTTGCTCTATTGGTTTGAGCAGAGATATTGTAATGTCATCTGTTTAAGTCCGTGGATGTCTTCCTCTGAGAAAATGAGTAATGATATGTGACAGAGAGACACCTCAGAGTGTTTTCTTTCTCAGATGAATGATGATAGACAGAAAAATTCTGTCAGCAGCCTAAGATAGATAACTTTCTTACAAATATCCGACAATGACAGTGAAACATCTACTGCCACCCTGATTGCAGCTGATATGAAAGGATGGGCAGGCAGAGACACGGATAAGCCAAAATGAAGGAAGGAGGCAGAAGCTCTGCTGTTGAGATTGATGTGTCAGAGGAGTTGATTGCTTTCTAAGCAGGTTCGTACAGTATATAACAAAAGTTCCTGTCTGGATAAATGCCAAAGTAAAAGTGACAGGACTTGAATCACTTGTTGCTGATGTGGTTAATGTTTAAAAACAAGAAAAAGACATACTTAAAGCTCTGTATGACTGGTTTTGTGCACTGCAGCGTTTAAGAGCAAACTGACTTTGGTTTAAAAGTGTACTTAATCATTTGAAATAAATGACCCTGATAATTACATTGAATGCAACACTTCAGCAGGTAACACGCATTTAAAGCTACAAGTGTTGTTAATGCATTTTTGGTAACGTGATTGTCAGTTATCAAAGACAACAATAAGCTGCTGCTCTTATTTTGTTTCTCAGACTTCTGAAACCAGACTGATAGAAAGGAGGCTGCCACTGTGTGAGAGCAAATGTTCATATCACTGTCTACATTCTTGTTGTGTTAAATTCTGCTCAATAAAACTGTCAGTGTTGTCTGGCCTGGCACTTCATACAATGAAGAATAAAATCTTGTGCCATAGACTACAACTACTCTGAGTAGTCTGGCCTGGCATCGTAAACTTTAAAATATCGTCAAAGCGTAACAAAAGCTCCCTTTGCTACCTCGACACTTTCAAATCCTTATTGTTTTAAAATGGAGTGGATGAAAGAAAAAATGGTAAGGTGAGATGTTTTATCTCTTTATTACTCCTCTGTCATGGTAATTTATTTATTTTAAATTAGACACTGAAGGTCTGGAGAAATATATGAATACTAATGCATTTCCCAGAGCTCACACCAAATTTTTCATTAACGTCTCTCACTGTCATCTCACTTTCACTTGTGTTTTAATTTAGGTCAAAAATAGTTGCGCTTATTACATAAGGACATAAAGCAGGGGAGCGACTAGTTTCCTCACCACTGTTGTCACTGTTAAAGCTGTGAGATAAAACCACAGCTCAACAGCGGTTGTTATAGATTTTAGTGAGAGAACTATTCCATTCACCATTCTCCTTATTAAATTTAACCAAATAGCCTGATTGCTAGCATTAGGCCTAAGGGGAGATTAAAGTTCGATCTCTTTCACTGATAAAGTGCAGTGGATTTAATGAACCCAGAAAACAATCTCATTCAGGAGAACATGTGACAATTTATATCATCCTGGCGATTGTTGCACTGCCTTACCTAACGGTAACACAGTGAAGTCCAAATCAAATACTTTCTGACATAATGACATAAATCCTTTTTCATTTCTTTTTTTGCCTTTTACAGTCATTTTCATATAAAATTACCATATATTATGATGCCATATATGTTTGTGAAAGTGATTCTGTATGAATGTAAATCTGAATCAGAAACATTCTTTAATGCTCATCCTCATAAAAATGTTCAGACTTAACCACCATCTTATCACACATTCTCCCTGAACAGATCAAACTATTCTCACAGCCAGGCAGGTGTAACTTACGTGGTGAAGGCAGGATTGTACTTGGCTCCTAGGTAGTACGAGTACAGGTTGAACATGCCAATCATGAAGGCCACAAACACCATGATGAAGATGACCATGAACTTGAAGATGTCTTTGACGGTGCGCCCCAACGAGATCTGCAGTGGGCCGAAGCTTTCATTGGCTGGCAGGATGTAGGCGATGCGCGAGAAACTCAGAACCACAGCGATGGCATACAGGCCTTCGGAGATGATCTGGGGGTCAGATGGGCGCCACTTGTTCCTGGCTGGAGGAGGATGAGAAAGTTCTTTAAGCATTATTTGAATAGGCTTGAGAAGAGTTGTAGTGTTAGCTTTTGACTGAGAGGATTTTTTTTTGTTCACAATACAGTCAATAAAAATGACCTCTGTTCATGTCTCACCCAGATAACATTACTATGCTGAATAAAACCTGATCAGTCATGATGGCCATGATCCACAGCTGCATTGGATGGATTCAAGTCCTTAACCCTGTGATCACTGCAACATAAAGTTCTGCACCTCCATGGAAACAGCACAGCCATGACGAGAAGTAGAGGGAATTCAAAAGTGTCTTTTGTGTAATACAGTGAAAGTTATCATGCAAAAAAACCAAAAAAACAAACAAACCTTAGTTTCTCTGATTATTTATTTTACAAAAATTGGAAAAAAAAAAAAAATTGAATCAACATGTACAATATTTTCCCAAGAGCCCATAGCTGTCATCAATACTGGAATTCATTCAGTATTATTGCCTAATCTACTTACTAGAAATGTTTTACTACTGAGCATCTGAGTCATGAATGGCTTCATGGTTCCACCAATCAGTGCAGAATTTTTTGTTTTGTACAGATGATTAGTATAAATGGTATATTTTAGAGAATTTGAAAAAAGGATGTGTAGAATAGAGTGATTCAATGAAATATCACAATTTTAAGCTTAGATGTGATTACATTTCTCTATAAACTGAGAAGTTCAAGATCCATCCAAAAGTTGACAACACTACTACTCTCTCTGTTTTTACAGTTTCTGGTGTAATTTTGCTGTTTCTTTAAAAAATAGACATGCTTTTAATTCTGTTGTTGGGTTTGGAGGCTCAGAGGACTCTAAATATCTTTCTGATATTAGAGTCAAATGGCTGGTTCAAAGCTGGTTTGATAATATTTTTAATAACACTTTATTTTAACCCCTACAAATATTAATGTTATAAACCATTTATTACATGTTATACGCATAGTGCTTACAAATGCACAACAGTGGGGGAAAAGTTAAGCGTTACCTTGTTTTCTACTGTGCACATTTAGTTTGAAGCTCACAAGCTCAGTACTTGCACTTCAATGTACAGAGTAAACGTCTGGCTACAGTACGACCTAAACGCTTGCAAGAGATGTTCCTAACGAGCATAATCTTAGGTTTTAGGAACATGAGCTTTGCTGGAGGAGACGGTACAGTAAGAAGATGGATTAAGCGGGGATGGAAAAGGGAAAGTCAGAGTTGGAGAGAAGAGAGAGCGGGACTAGGGAAGGAAATGAGGGTGAGCTCGGTGGACTCCAAAGAGGAGGGATAAAGGGATAGTGTGTTCAAGGAGACGTAAGGTCAGCGAGAGGCGAGAGGGGGGGAAAAAAAGCCAAAGAAGCACATGCAGAAGGAAAGGACAATTGAACTAGATGTTAAGACAAGATATGAACGAGACGAGTTAAGTAAAAGCAATAAGACTCCAATTCACAGGGAATGCACACACTGTGTAAAATCAACACACTTTTCCACACAGAAATGATGGCGACATATGTTTATGGCTGCAGGAATATGCACCTCCATGTATTTACTGATGTGTCATGGCAGAGTCAGACCACCAGATGACAGCACTGATGAAGGTTCCATTAGGAGGCCACTGAGGAGTGTACAGTCCAGTAGCCGACACCCTGTTCCAGGCTGTGGTGTGAGGTAGAGATCTTTTCGTTCTGACAGTTTACTTGATGCATTAAATATGTTGCTGCATCTTTGTTCACCCATGCCTCCTTGTCTGTATGGATGTATTATTCAGACATATATATGCACTGTATCTCTGCTGGGTAATTCAAGCACACTTGTAATCCCTCCATGTTCAGTGTGTGTTATAGCATTGCAGTGATTGCCATTGTGTGCCGCCAACAAACTGACAATCAAGCAGAAGATTGTGCACACAAATAGATTGCCAACATCTTTGAGTAAGTGTGCAACAATGACATTTATATCCAAATAGCGAATACATCCTCGTCTCCAGGTTTCAGGTTGAGAGCAAGCTCAGGAGTTTAGTTATTCATGACATTTTAACACAAAGACTCATCTGATGTGCTCCTCCTTATCAGTGAGAGATGTAGCACAACAATGACTGACGCATCCCATAAAAGCTTTAACATTTTATCCTTTGATGGCCTTTTCTGGGGAAAATTGTTGGATAGATAGGAAGCGAGGCGGTGCTACACAAACAAGTAATTTTCTCATTAAGCATGAGAAGAATTGGACAATTATCATGAATAGCGATAGCCACAAAGGCTGAGCAAAGAAAGTAAAGGGCAACGTGGAAAGGAATTTAGAGTCTGGCCAAGAAATAAGAAACAAAGTCAATAAAACATGGGGCTCATAGATAACTTCTACACGTAATAGCGCCAAAATGATTGCTATTAGTTCTATCTGGAATAACAGCATACCATAAGTGAAGTAGGCCACTTCGTCAGGCAGCGAGGCGTTGCTGAGGTCTTCATCTGGCACGTGCATGTCCACATACTGCTGGGCTTTGGATGCTTTAAGGAAAGCCATGAAGCGTGCCGTAAAGGATGCCACAAAGATGGACAACATGCCAAAGTCCAGCACGTTCCAAAGGTGCATAATGTACTCTCTGGGCCCGTCACTCCAGATCTCCTTGCATTCGGACCAAATCATACCTGAGGAAGGAGAACACACACACAACATCTAAACACATCACAGAAAGGCAAGAAATACACAACAGAAATAGCAATGCACAAAGATGAGGAAGCTCTCTCAGGTATTATGTGCACATATAGATTTATGCACAACCACAGATGTTTACAGCAGGGCTTATAATTTCAAGTGAACCACTCAGACATGTGCCACTTAGAGCTCAGGTGCATATAAACAACACACACACACACACACAGTCGATGGAAACCCTAATTTGTCCTACTCAACCACTCTGTCATTCTCTATTTGGAGCCAAAACAAGGTGAAAATTGCTCTGTGAAAACGTGTTCTGATCAGTATCATCTCTATAACAATTACTGGGCCTTCAAAGCATGCTACTAGAATTACAATTACACCCACGTACACACACACAAATTGTCACACGAGCACCTGCTGCCAAAAATGACAGTGGTTGGGAAAAGAATGATGCCATTAAAGGTAAACAAATAAAAACAGAACCATATGTACACCAACATACAGAAAGCGCACAGATAATATTGTTATATCTGTGTGCATGAGAGGAAGAACATCAGCAGATGGGAAGCAGCTGAGGTCTGACAGATATTGCCATGGGCTATTTATCCATTGAGTTTGCCTTTGTCTGTCTGTCAGCCCCCTCTATCTCGCCTCCTCTTCATGCTTGTCTTCCTCTATGCCATACACTCCACACCTTCTTGTGCTTTTTATCCGTCATCCTCAACCACTCCCATGTTTCCTCCTTCTCCCTATCTCTCCTTGTAAAAATTCCTCAGCACCATCCCTCAGGTTAAGTTTCCCTCCAGCTTTACGTTAGGGCTCAGCATGGCTACTGCTTCAAGAGGTCCAACTTTCACTGCATCCCCACCAGGAGACCTCTATTTGATCTTGGGAAGATAAAAGAGCATAATTTTTTGTATTGCCATAACCTTGGCTTTCATCCACTTGGTTGGTGCTGTATTAAACTTTAATTGTGCTTCTTATCAAAGATGGGAAAGAAAAAAAAAAAATCTTAGTCTTTCCAGGATGTTTACAGATTTATAGGAGAGGCTTTGTTTCGTAGAAAAACTTCGAAGGACACTTTGGAAAACTTTTAAAACCTTGATAGAAGTGTCTTCATGACCTGCTCACATCGAGATAAAGTGTATCCCCGCTGATTAAAAATACAATTACCATAGAGCATCCATCAGGACAAACTTGGCTTTGACTTGCTTGCGTGGCACATCAAGGTTATTTCTTATCATAATGTAGAATCTGCCTTGACATATTCCAGCCTAATCTATCTATGTGCTTTTGTAACTGTGCAGAGCTTGTGTGTGTGATTTGTGCAACAAGGTGACTCACCCAGCACCCACTTCATGATCAACATCTCCGTCCAAGAGAACTGGGTGGTTTTGACCCTGAAAACCTGTCGTGGATGGTCTGTGATGGTCTCATTGGGCAGGTTCTTGACGCCCTCGAAGCGGTCGGAGGCATTGACGACCAGCAGACCCAGGAAGATGGTGAAGGAGACGGCGTGAGCTACAAACTTCATGAAGGGGCTTCGCAGGATCTGACCAAGCTGGAAGTGAAAAGAACAATGAAATATGCTCTATGCATCTGTAGTTAGAAATATTAATGGCCATATGAATTGGAATAAACATTTATTACTTATATTAGTTCAAACCTGGATTGAAAGATTCTTTTTTTTTATGAAAAGCTGGACACAGAGCAGCATCACAACTCCTATTTGCTAACACAGCAGCTGATGTGAGGGAGTCCCGCTGAAGAAACATGTGTGATTACCTTTTGAACACTCAAAATTTCATCCAAGCAAAACATCTGTTCATATTTGCTGAGATAACTCGTGCTGTCTTAGATTGTGTTCCTCGGAGATCAAAAGCTGAAAAGCATCACTACACAACCATCTTAGCAGGCAAGCAGCATCTGTTGTAATTCACGGATGTGCTTAACCGCCGATCGCTTACACAGCGACACAATGCCAGAGTAACTAGATGCCAAACAATCAGCCGAGTTTGTGGAAATGCACCATATGGGTAGAGTGTTCTACAAGATGGTATCGCACAAAGAGCATTAAACATGCCGCCGCACAGAGGAGCATTTTTTTATGACTGCACAAAAGTACGTCAAGCCACACGAATACACACACACACATTCACACGGAAGCACATACACACTTCCGGCCTCATACAGACATTTGGGTTCCCAACATTTGCCACTCTCTGAACCCGCTGTGTTCAATATTAACTACCCACAGGACATCTCTACTCTCTGCATGCACAATAACAAGTCAGATCCAGTCGCGTGTCCTGTGCCACACACACACTACTAAACCACGGGGGGAAGAGGTTGGCTGGTAATTCTTAACCCCGCAAAACCTCCTCCAAAACTCCTCCTTGATTTCTCCCAGCTGCTGTGCTGATAAGGCTGATCCATTTCACCCCTCAGCTTAAATGAGATGGTCATCCCAGATCAGGCCTTCTGCTGCTTGATGACTCCAAGCCCCGCGGGTTTCTTATTATCAGTGTGACGGTGACAAGAGCTGATCTTCTCGTCTCCAACAAAATGGTGGCTGCTGGCAGTGGGCACATGCAGATTAAATGAAAGAAGTCTTGTGTGAAATGAAAATCTCGCAAGGCCAAAATGAAGACGCTGTGGGAGAATTGAACCCAATGTAGACTGTGTGATGACAGGCAGCCACTCCAAATAATCTATTATCTAGTCATGAGAAAATACCTTAGTGTCTATTCTATTTATAATCTACATACACCTTTTGTTTGAATGACAATAAGAGAATATATGAATGGACATATTCTCAAGTCTCAGGTCTCCCTTTCTCTCTGTGACTCACCCTCAAGGTTTATTTCCACCAATGCAGAAATAATTGTGTTCTGGTTCACAAGCCTTCATTTGAACATTTCTGCATGTTTCACACACACACAAAAAGGTTTGGAATCCAAGAAATGATTTCCATTGGAAACCACAAAGGAATAGTGCTTGAAGCTCAAACCATGATGACATCATCAGTGGGTGTGCCTTATGAGAAAGGGAAATGCAATGTGAAAGATCTATGAATAAAACCATTTACATACATGGTAAAAAAAAATAAAAATAAAATAATTTAAAAAAGCTGTCACATATTTTATTTATTTATTTATTTTTTTTAAATTGTGAAAATAACAGCAGATGTCTGTGGAACACTGATGTTTAAATTTTGAATACATCACACGAAAAACACTGAATTACCAACAGTAAAAAGACAGACTTTTTATGTGGACATTTTTTAAAGTCAACATGTAAATGAATACTTTCTGAGAGATTATCTGTAATTTAACAAAAAGGGTAAAATGTGTAAAATTACAATTGATCATTTTTCAATCATTATAGATACTATTTCTTTGAAACAATGGCAAATAATGAAAAACAAATGCCTTTGCTGATTTAAATGTAGTAAAAAAATCAACTTGCTAAACACAGTGAAACAACAAACTACCATTTGTAAAAAACAAAAAAAACAACAAAACAAAACATATTTTTGATGTGGACTTTATTTAGAGTTTTGGCCTGTTGGTGGTAACCATCTAAATCAATATTTGTTTCTGTTTTTTTTGTTGTTGTTGTTTGTTTTGTTTGTTTTTACTTTGTTTTTCACAGTGTACCATTTCACTTGTATGTACTTGTACAACACGGCTGGCACATGGAACTCTGTTGGAATGAAATTAATATTTGCAATAAGAATGTGAATGCTTGCAGGTGTGAGGTATGAGGTCCATCGTCTTGCTTGTTTTCCCTGATTTACATTCACTGTATAAGCAAACAAAAGAAATGGAACTGGTTCCAGACTGAGAAGTGTACTGGTGGAACATTTTTAGATCTTTTCTGACAATAGTTAAGGTATTGCAGGACTGTTCAAGGGTATCCAGTCATTCCATCAGTGATAAATGGATCATGACCTCATCCTGTGAGTACTGATTGAGGTTTATTTTTTTCTTGTTGGGACTTTGATTTGATTCTCCAGAAAGACAAGAGATGGCAGGACAAAAAAAAAAAAGAAAAAGAAAAGACGGAGATACTGGGAGGAACTACATGAGATCGTCATATCAAAATACCACAAACACTGTGGTCAGAACTTGTATGCAAATAGATATTAGAGCAAATTAACCAGATGACAGAGTGTAGAAAAGTAATTGAAGAAAAAATAATTAGCGAATATGGGAGCAACATGTAGCATTTGCTAATGTCAGAGTATCATTGCTAAATTAATTGTGATAGCTGGTATAATTATCATAAATAAAGAGCTGCTCTTGCCTGTCATACTGAACTGTGCCTGAAAATAAGGACTATATTTACTATAATTCAGGATTATTTATGTTTATTTAGTCACTTTCCCGCCTTCATACCTTCAATATCTCACTGTAAATCTTTACTGATGAATAAACAAGTCAGAGTTAATCCTTGACCACAACATCAAAGTTGTTTTGGGAGTTTTCCAAGGAAAGTTTTTTTTCTTTTCTTATTTCCCTTATCATGCATTTCATTTATTTCCTGTCACTCAGGAAATGCTGAAAAGAAATCACGCACCAATGCAGTTCACATCACTCTGGTTTTCCCCTCTGATATCTCCACATTTTCTACCAAGAAAAACACATTCTATAAATGAACGCACATCCGTTTTTCATCACTTCCAAAAGAGCATCACATATTTTCCTCTTAAAAGAAATTTCCAAAGCAATTATAGCCATGTTTCTTCTCTGTCTGCCTTCGATGAATTACTACTTACATTTGAGGAACGGAAATATCTTCGCCATCTCTCCTGGCTGATATGAAATGTAATATGGTTTGGGGGGTTTTCATAATGGTGTTTTATGGTGCTATAAAAACAGGGAACATTATGAGCTGTATGAGATGAGCAGTTGATGAGATGAGCAGAACAAAACTGTGTGATTAGTTCCAGGTGCACAAGGACACGCGACACACAATCAACCAAAACACATCAAAGCATTCTCTGTGCAACCACTGTCTCTGTCCGTCTTGAATTATTTTTCTGATGTGCTCTGTCGTTATCTATTTCATTATCAGCTACATGAATATACTTTTGTCTCCGTCGAGCGGCTGTCACATTGTCATTTGCATAAACACCCATTATGTCTCTCAGTTATTTGTTTCACTAAACTGCTTTTATTATCCTACCTGCACTAGTTGAACACCTCATATCGAACTGGTCTATTAAACGCAACAAAAAGCAAGAAAAATGACACATTGACACCAATAATATTACACAACCACAAGCTCTGCATTTTATATAATTACTTATTTCTACATGATGCTACTTTTTCCTGCTCTCTCAGCTACGCCACGAAACTGCCGACTGTCACGTGTTGGCCCATCGGTCGGTTGATTTGATACAATCAAATGCAATCATCGTTCGCGCACGCTCACGCATTAACATGCACAGGTGTTTTTGTGACACAGTGAGATCAGACGCAGCAAGTGCCTCATGATTGAATCTGTGTCTCACCGGTGGAGATGCTCTCTCAGCGTTACTGCTCTCCATCCTCTCACACGCACACTTGACATCAGTTGCTCTCTCTCTTAGTTTACAAAATGACTAATTCATTAGTCAAACCAAACATGAACCACTCAAACTCAACCACTCAACACTGTTTCTGTATCATTGAATCTTAGTGCACACACGCACACACACACACACACACACACACACACATGCGCGCGCACTACTAGGTGATGAGGTGGAAGATTATCCAGGTTGATGAGCAGATTTGCATAACCGCTTGCTCAGTTCCTGCGAGCCAGTGTGGCTCCTGTCATATTGTGTCACTTTACAAATTATAATTTGCTTGATGGAGTATTAAGAAAATGTGATAAAGTGCCTCAGGCCCTATAATCAAATGGTGATTATACAGTGCAATTTAAATCGTAAATCTGTAATGTTTTTAGTCACACTAGTCAATTTTTTCCTTCCCTGTCTATCCAACACTTTGGATCACGGTTAAATATCTCGACAACGATGGATTGCCGTGAGGCTTGGTCACATCACCTCCACACAAATACTCCTGATGATTTTAACAAGTTTAAAACATTTGTGTGATGCACAGAGGCATATATTCATTTTGACAATGACTGCAGTTTTGACACTTTTTTCACCATTAAAATTTTAACTATTACAACTGAGGTGAATTCAAAATGACAGGAGCTTTCCCATAAAAGAGGAAGCTACAACATGCAATCCAACTTTTACAGTGACTCAAAGATACAGTAGATTTTGGATATGGCTTCGTTTTCATATGCAGTCGTTGTCCATATTGATCGGGCTGTAACAGGACTCCCTGTGACAGAGTGGCGACCTGTCCAGGTTGTCCCTGCCTTCGCCCTGAGTTGGCTGGGATAGACTCCAGCCCCCCGTGACTCTAGTGCGGATTAAGTGGTGTATAGATAATGGATGGATGGATGGAAGAGGACTGTTAACAGACATTGAAGGTTGACGCTCAAATGAAGTAGATAATTATGATATACAGCTTGTAAGGTGAACCTTTGTGTCCCTTGTATGGGAGATGAACTGCGTTTTAGTCAATAACATGACCTTTCTTCCTGTCACCTCAAGGCAAGCTTCCCATTTTCTCCAACTTGCAGAAAGACTGTACACCTAACAGCGACAACATTAAAACCACCTGCCAATATCATGTAGTTCCACCTCGTGATACCAGAACAGCTCTGAACCGTCATAGGTCTGTTGGGCCGCCCTGTGATGTCTGGCACTGAGACGCTGGCAGGAAATTGTTTGGGTCCTCTGGGTTGCAGGGTTGAGCCTCTATGGATCGGGTTTGTTCAACCCTGTATCTTGTGGATGACTGATTGGATGGGAATCGAGGGAATTTGTAGGCTGGGTAAATGCCTTTGGTTCCGTTTTATGCTCCTCAAGTTATTCCTGATTTTTTTTTTTTGTGATGTGGCAATGTGCAATGTCATGGGGCCAGGCTGGTGCCATTGGAGAGTGGGCAACAATGTTGAAGTTGGCGGTACATGTCAAAGTAGCATCCACATAGACGTCTGGACCCAATTGTGTTTTCTGGTGTGAAATGAATCTGTAAACTGCACCATGCTGAAAACAAGCTATTGACTTTTAGTACTGGTGCCACAAGACTGTTATGAACAATAGGTGCTTCAATAATAACACAACCACTTCTACATTTCTGTCAGAAGTTATAGTGCATATAGAAACAAGTCGGTGCATGTAGTTGTGTTTTCATACCTTGCTACATGGCATTATCCAGTAGGCGATAGCCAGGAAGGGCAGACCTACGGTTACCCCAAGAACCGTCCAGCACTTCACACCGACGGACTGCTGCCTCAGGCCGGGCAGGTTCTCATACCAGATAGTTAGCAGCTGCTGCTGGCAGTTAGGATGAGCAACAAACTGAGAAGAAAGACAGGGACAAAAAGTGTAAATCAGTGGAGGGGCTGTAGGCACAGGGCAGAAAGGGGAGAGAGATAGAATTAGCAAACACCAATAATGAGGACATTTTCAGAGAACTGTACTCATTAGCGACTGTTTTACAGGACAAACAAACATTAAAATACTGTTTATATGCTCATGCTTTTAAATATTACCATTCTGAAATGGTTTGTGCATAGCTGTACTAGAGTACTGTTGTTTTTTTTTTTAATACTAATAGTGCATTTTGTCACAAATAAAGTTTTCTTTCTCTGCTCTTGTTAAAAAGTATTTTTATTTCCAACCAAGAGACGGCATACAGTGACCTACCAATGTTATCACAATAGAAAGTCTCGTTCAATTAAAGCCAAGAACAAACCTCAAAAGCTTTTCTTAAGTCACAGGCAAGACATTAGGCTCAGCATCCATAAAAAGGTGTGCATGGGGGCAGCGAGGAGAGAAAAGCTGGAGCTTCACCTTTAGTTACATTAAAGTGTTCCAGCGGCTATGACACATTTTCAGCTGTGACCACATCAACCACAGCTGGGTCGCCTGGGAGAGGCTGTCTGATGGTGAAAGGCCAGAAACACTCAACAAACCTCGGATACATCTTTCACGATGTGTTCAGGGTGTATTTACAAACTAGACACTTTCTCTATTGAAATGTGGGAGCTGTAGATTTTTTTTTTCTTCAATGAGAGTTGGTCACTCATAGGAAATGACTATACCCTCAGAAAAAAGCCCATGTGTTGAGCCAAAGCAGCTTTTATTTTGGTTCAAGGTACAAATTCCAGGGCCGATATTAAGCTGTTGAGAGCCAAAACAGATCCTGTGGTAAATAAAATGAGCGCCAGCACCAAATCAGTGTCAGAAGCATTGAGTAGGCAAGATATTTGGGACTGCACAAAGGACCCAGTCTGTAAAAATCTAAAAATGCATCAGGTTAAACAGACAGCTTATCAAATGTGGAAAAGCAGTCCTCTATAAAATGGCTTTTAAAGAATTTTATGTCTCTTCTGTGCCAGTTGTTACATCTTGCATAGATAAAATAAAAAGGCGATTTAAGTAGATGCGCAAGAAAGAGAGGAAAGTCGAAACGCTGATCTTTCATGAAATGCACCTACATTCTCAGAGTGAACCCACAGTCCAGTTCATAAGTTATCTACTGGAAAGCAGCAGGACAGGAAGCGACTTTAACTTCACATTTTTACTTCAATATTGCAAAGGATTTGAAATCTGAGTCGAGGATGTCCTGCGATGCCCCCTTGACCCAGCGGAGATGGAGGGAGACAGGATGATGGCTGAGTTATCATCCCTGTTGGAGAACACGTCCCACCCCCTGCAGGACACTGGGCAGCTCCTTCAGTGTAGCTGCTTCACCTGTGGTGTGACGGAGCGATATCGAAGGGCCTTCCTTCCTGCTGCTGCCAGTCTTTATAACCAGCACTGCTCACAGTACATAGTGTCACATTTCACTCTGGTGCAACAATGACGTATTCGAAAAAGTTTGTTATGAACATTTAGTACATTGAGAAGATGTACAATATCAATACAACAATATAAAAGATATGTACAATATCATTTTTTTCGACATATACAAAAATCTGGGCAACATTAGTATTTTCTACTAATGCCAGTGTTGTACATATAGAATAACCCTACTTCTCTCTATATATAATAACCTTAACTCTATGTATTTATGTATTTATCTATTTTATCTTATCCTCCTCGAATGGCATGAACAGCATTAGACCACTAACTGTTTCAGAGGCACAAGTAAAAATGTGGTGCTTTGATACATTTTTTGTTCTTTACCTCTGACAATTAGTGGTTCATTTCCCAGAGTTCCTGGTTTGAGTCATGGGCAGCCGGACCTTTTCTACACAGATAAATGCTAGAGTTGTTTTTGAAATACATTTTTTCACTTTTTCTGACAGTGCATAGACACACAGGAAATGAAGGGAGAGAAAGGATGCATTTCTTTTCACTGCACTTCTATTGCGTGTTCATTAAAATGTGAATATATGGAATTATTAACAACCCATTTGTATTTATAACTGCCACTTAGCTTCATTTAGAAAGGAAAAAGGCCAACAAGCAAGTTAGAAAATCAATTTAATCTACAGAGTGCAAAGGAAATCAGGCGGCAAATAAGAAGGACAGAGTGTTCACATTAATTACTGACTTTATTCCAAGAAAGGAAGTGACAAATGAAAGATAACAAAGGTCAGATGAGTAAGGACAGGATGGATGTTTTTCTTCCAGCTGGAGGAAGGATGTGGACAACAGAGCGATCGATGCTCGGTCGGTGGTCAACTAGTGTAACAAACAAACTCGGTGTTTGTGTTTTGTTTACATCTAAGATCTGCACAACTGGTTACCTTTGGTCAAACTTCATCTCTCTCAATTTTTGTTTGCCCCTTTGTCCTTGTCCTCCATCAGTCTTTTCCACAGCTTCACCAATCAGCCTCAGTGTTCACAGTCAGCCAGCGTTTATCTGAGCTGACGACAGACATCCTCTGCTTCCACCCATCGATCGAAACACACATGAACAACGTGTATGCAGTGTGCGTTGTCAATCATGAGAGGCAAACCACACACAACCATACATACCCCCCCAACACCACGCAAAATCGTTGTTAACACAGTTTTCCCACTGGTGTCCAGCACTCAGTCTATAAAGCCAATGATCCATGACATGAACCATGCCTGTGTCCAGAAACATCCACTGCACAGAGTCATGCTCCACCTGGTTTCCATGGCAATCTATCCCTCCCTCTCTCTATTCCTCTTGTGTAATTAGCTGCCTGCTATTGGTCATGCTCTCCAGGATAAAAACAAAAACATGGCTCAGGCAGGCTGTTTGCTGGACAGCACACACATACACAAACGCATGCACATACACTCCCAGGCTAACACAGCTGCACACATACAATTGGGAAGTACCCGATTAAAGAAAAACATGCAGCAGGTCAAACAGGAATGGGTGCGAGCGAGTGGTATGGTAGGGGGAAATGGGAGAAAGGTATTTGGTTTGACATTTAGTAAGGGCACCTCTGCTCAGCGGGGATTAACTCTTACACAGAGGCTGGGGAGTTGTTTACAAAGGGCCCTCTGAGGCCACATGCACGCAAACATGCTGCATGTTTATGTGCACAAATGGTTCACGGACACCTTACACAAAAGTGAAGTTACATGTTGAACACTGCAATGATTCACATGTTCAACGTTTCTATGGTAATCCCCCATAAGATATTTATTATAGAGCCCCTCCTGTGACTTTGTAAACATGTCCATTTGGTGTGTTTTATATGCTGGAAGATACAGCATGAACAGAACAAGCAGTCAATGCCACGGCTGAGATATTGCACTCAGAATTGGTTTCTGGTTTGAACATGTTTGACTGAATTACTCAACTATTACAACTTGTAGTTACAGTGCGAGCAGAGCCACGGGTGAGCTGGTGTGCTTGAGCTGCAACATGTAGAGGGTGAGTGGGTGGAGACAGACGGAGACTGCAAAGATCCACACATTGCAAGGGAAGCAACACTGTCGAGCTATGTCTAGGATATTTAAGGAGTGATGGGATTACTTTTGTACAGACAAAAACCTTCTAAATATGTAATTTTAGTCACTTAGATGAGCTTTTAGTGGTTTAATCAACAACTGGAAAACAACATTAAATGATTTACTTTAACATTCTGTAAGAAAATATTTAAAACAATCATTTCCAATGCAAATCTGTTCATCTACATCTGTGGACAATAATTACAACTCTTTACAAAACAGGCTGAGATGAATAGGAATTTTGTAATGTGATGTAATCCCTTTTTGATGTCCTTATGAAGTTGTTATATATTTCATTGTTCATGGGGAGGCTAGCCACAGTAGATTCATTGCAGAAGTGATGGCTAAATTTAGGAATAACTGCAATCACGCTAAGTGGTCACATGACAATAATATCAGCTCATCAAGTCAACCCTGATTTTCCAAATAGAGCAATGAGCACATTCATATAAAGGGGTTGGCGTCGGCACCAGATGACCACCTTTAAACATGGGCAGGTCCAGAGCCACATATTTCTCACAAGAAAAAACTATAATCCTAAACCAATATGAGGAATTTTAAAATATAATACTGGCTAAAAGCAACACAGATGTTGCAGCCAAAGCCAAGAAGGAAAGCTTGCAAAAAAACAAAAAAAAAACAAACAAACAAAAAAAACACCCAATTGTGTGTGAATTATTAGTCTTATCAATATCACTGCCCCATACCAAATGTACTACTTGATGTGACTGTAATTACAAGTGTGTGTTCCATCACATTAAAGTGTTGCTTAGATGTAGTCATGTGGTGTGTGAGACAGTTTTAGCTGTAATCTTTCAGCTGCACCCCTGGTGGTATTGAATGGTCCTGGGAGCAAGTAAAGAACAAATACAAACACATAACTCAAACTGTTAAGTAGCTTATTTGCAAATCTTGTAAATATGAGGTTTTAGTGTTTTAAGCAGTCCCTGTTTTAGGATTGTATCAGCTACACAAACCCCTGTAGAACAAAAGCATTAAAGAGCTTGTAGCTTTAAAAACTCCTGCCGTCTTAAGAGACACTCTTAGTATTGAAACACTGAAGTTTGTCTTGGAAGGGTGAGGCTATTTTAGAATTGACTGGTCAGTAGGCAGTGCTTTACACATGTCGAGCTGCTGTCTGGAGCATAATCTGCCCTGAAGAATGTTAGGTGTGCAGCATATGATGATCCAGGATTAAACTATTTGTTACTTTGCTAACATCAAACCAACCAGCTTTATCAAACAGGCCTCAGCTTTCGAAGTCAAATACTAGGTACAGAAATCAACCACCCCAGCATCCTCACCTTAATGATTTGCTGAGCTATAAATAAATGCATGTTCCTCTGCCACTGACCACTCACAGGTCACTTAAACTTGCTTAAACAAAGAGCCATTGTAGTTATTTTTTCTCAGTTCTTTGCACCATGTTCTAGTTTAAATTACTATTATTTCCAGTGTATTTTTTCACAATGGTCCTACATAGAGAAACCAAACTGAATCCCATGGAACAGACATTAAAAATCTTCTTTATGGGATTATCAACAACTATGGGGCTAGTCTGAATCACCATGTTGGTTGCAGCCTGTCAATAAGTACCAATAAGCATCATTTTAGGTTGGTTTCTCCTTTCCTTCCAATGACTGTGGGTCATCGTTTTCAAAATTCCCCTCGCTACGGGAAACAACAACCACAACCACTGAGCACCACAACCAACACACTGAAAGTTTTTGGAGAAGATTGGGATCGTAAACTGGCGATCAAAATATGTTTGTCGTTTTATCTGTAAACTTCTTATTGCACAGTCAACAAATGGCTTTTACTATTTTTTGTCGCATTTTCTTTCTTTTGTCACCACACATTTCCTTCCCATTCAGTATTTTGCAGAGACAGTCCCACCCAAGACAATTGTGATTAGTTTAAAGAAACACAAACAAACCAGAGCTTTTTTCCCCTTAATGCATAATGATAATAAGGTTCAGCCAGAACATTGTGTACTAAGCGACTACTTAGGAGCCATCGACCTGCTCATCCACGTGAAGGTTGATTTCACTCTCCTCCCCATTCTGGAAGTTGAGGTGCAGATTCTTGGAAAAGCTTGTCAAGTTTTAAATGTTGCATATGTTAGTTGAAAACGTGTGATAAAAAAAAAAAACATTCTCTATTCCCCATTTGTCCTACCTTCTTGACTTCGTACTTGATGGCCAGTTTGACGCGGCTGAGGCAGGGTCGGTTGTAGGGGCTCGGTGGACACTGATCCACGTCGCCGTTCAATATGGCCTCGACTTCCTCTGTGTTCCGACAAAGGTCCAACACACCCACCACAAAGTCCTTACACTGCATGGACAGCTTGCGGTAGTCATTCTGCACGAGAGTGAAGGAGGTGGACAGTTGAGGGGGAAAGAGATGAGGAAAAAAGCAGATTAAAGAATTTAAAACTTTCAATGATTTATGCCATCAACTGACACAGATAATGTGCCATTCTTTAAATGTAGAACCGATGACGTCACACATCAGAGGATTCATCAGACTATGACTCTGCCTTTAGCTGCCCCCTTGTCCCCCCTTGTCTTGTTGTCTTGCATCTTCTTGTCCAGTAGTTGTATCCATCTTCTTCCCCATCTGTCATACACATATTATCTACATTTCAGATGTTCTCACATCATGCATTTTGGTTCTCAATCAAACTATCAACCAACACTCTTTGTGTGTCCTGTCTTCCCGCTATGCCGTCTTACAGAAGTTGGCGATTGGCTGTCAACTCACCTGACATCTGTCTGCCTGCAAAATCACCTCCACCTCCTCTGTCACCTCCACAGTCATATGTATACAGTTTAATATCTCTTGACTGTTGCCCCTTAAGGTTTGAAATGGCGTTTCCTGCCTTTTACACGACAACTGACAACATCACAGGCACAGTTATTCCCATTTGCAATTCTAATATGGCTTGAGTGCACAGAAATGGAAAGGGTGAGGCTGTGATATGGTTCTTGACCTTTCCATTTTGAAACATTGCCCACTTGTCTTTGTCAAAAATAAAAAAATGTATCCCATAATACAGCACATAAATCAGCAGAAACAGGAGTCAAAGGTACAAGAGAATGCATTTAACCCCCAAACACTCTGTCCTGTGAGTACAAATGCTGAATTTTAAGATACCAGCACCACAGCGACAATAGCAGCAGCAGTGGCTCCTTATATTGGAACAGGACTGTGTGGTTTCTAACATATTTGGTCATATATGACAGAACATACTTGCTGAACCACTATGTGTTGCACACTGTTTTAACCATAACAGTACAATGAACAAAAAGCTTTAAGTGTTTTTAGGGGGGTGGCAAATGTTAGGGGGGGTTGAACCCAAAACAACTGACGGAAGGGATCCACACACTTGCATTTTATCAATCTGAATTTAGAAACAAATAAATAATAAAAACAGAGTTTGCTAAAAAGGGGATCCAGGATATCCTTGACTTTGTTGGGTTTCATGTACATTTTTTGTAGTGTCTAAATTACAGATGAAAGTCTCCATAATTAACAATGCTGTGGGACCATAATATCTATATTAGTTAGGTTATTAACTCTTAGCTATATCAGTACACCAGTTAGCTTATTCTTCATGATTAATAACAGTGTAGGGTATCAGCCTTAATTTGTGTTGTAGTCAGGTAAAGCAATATTTTATTTAACTTCTATAGGTTACTTTGACACAGTGGCTGTTGAATTGAATGTGCTTTATAAAATAAAATTAAAAAAAGAAACAAACTAAAAACTAGACTTCACTATTATATCTTGCATGCTTAGTATCTTTGTTTGTTTGAATTTGTGTTTATTGTTTAATTTACTGTAAAGCACTTTGTAGCTTTGTTTTTCAAAAGTTACTATACAAATAAAATCTAAATAATAATTATTTTTAATATTTTATGCATACTTTGATATTGCACATACAAAACTAAACGGTAACCCCTTAAAATTTAAATGAAAACCACAATATTCAAAGTTGTCTGCTTCACTAGAAAGACCAAAAAGTAAAAAGTAAATGAGGTGTCAAAAAAATACACCACACAGATTGGAAGAAGAGAGAAGACAGAAGGTCATTTCATTCTTTCACCCAACATTGAACATTATTGGCTTGTTAGGTGAGAGAAAGCAAAGGGATGTCATAGTTAAGAAGAGTAATAGAAGAGGTAATGGTCCAGTCTGTTACACTCTCTTAAGAATATTCACATAATGACAATTGATGGATACACATTCTCACTGAAAGAAAAAAAAAAAAAAGCCTAATGAGCAATAATAGTCACCTGATTGGAATTTAAACCACAGTAAGTAAAACAAATGGTACAAATCAAAGCAAATGCCAGCTGAAGAACAGGAGCAGGAGTGTTTACAGATTATTCTGAAGTGGTTAACCTCAGTACTAACCTTATAGTCACAGTACATGAAAAACCTAAATTCCCTGCTTTTGTACTTGCAGAGTTCGCTACCCGCTGACAGTAGACGTACACAGTGTAAAATCAGCTGAATTGGTCCCTTCAATAATCGCTTCAATAACCCCTTGCCCTTCCTTCTCATGGCCCCCACAGTTCACTTCTCATTTCCACCGACCTCCCCTCGGCCTCCTGCCTCATTCTGTTCGACAACAGTTGGTTGAGCACGGATGCAGGCAGCAGACTGGGGCTTCTGGCAGGTTTAGAGTCTCTAAGGAATGATGCTCATTATGCATTCACCACCATGTCGGGGCTGTATTCAAGCAAACCATTACAGTGTGTTGGAGCAAAAACTTTTACAGAGTCTTCCCAATAAAATAATTAGCATTCAGCTCAGAGGGAAATTATCAGCTCTGCTCTCACTTTAATCTTTCTGCAAGCAGGTATAAACTGGAACACGTACATATGCGTGTGGATTGTATTTTGTACATGTACTGATCACGAGCATCATTTACATTCCTCCAACGTCTGACCTTTTTAGTGAAGGATATTTCTTTCTGGCATGACTTGGACCGTGTCTGTCCTGAATATAAAATTTGTGGAGCCCGTGTGATCATCCCTAGATTCTACAATTTGTTCCATGATGCTTGGAAAAAAAATGAAACCGAGAGGCGTGTTAGATAAGTCTGCTCAGACAACTCATCACTATCTGTAATTTAAAAAGTAAATTCTGGGCATCAAGCGATAGCATCTGTTGGCCCTTTGGGGACAAGACAGAAAAAGAAGCATTTGGTGAATTTTTCCTTTAGGCTCCTAGGTGCGAGAGATAAATTACAGTGTCATATCTGTTCATACACACAGGCATAGACAAGACTTCAGTGTTCAGTGAAGTACATGTAAAACAACGTTTTTTAAAAAATCGATTGTTTTCACATCGTAAAACATACATCACGAACATACGTGAAATGCTACACACATATGTGAAAATCCAATCACAATTCAAGCTATGTGGTTTTTTGCCTCAGGAGCTGAGATTAAGGGATGGGAATGATGTTGTGAGATTGAAACTGGAGACAGAGTGGTGTGACACAGAGTGAGAACGGTTACAGATGAGTGAACTGAAGGGGGACATGAGCCAAACTGGGAAGGAGGGAGGGAGAGAGAGGGGAGAGGATGTAAGATGGAGGGATGAGAAGAAAAGAAAGATTGTATTACTGTGCTTCAGTGTACATTCACCACCATCATTTTAACTCTTTTTCATGTTATCTCTTGCTGTCTTTTGTCCTAGTTTCTCACAAAATCCCTATATTGAAGTTAAGCCAAAAATGGAGTGATAGAAGGCAAAAATGTAAGTAAAAGTGAAACCACACTCTGCTTCCTTATGGTACCTTCTCTAATGCTGTCTCAGGGTTTTTTGAAAGCTGTGTGTACATGTGTCCAGAGGCCTGAATGAGAAATTAATGGGCTGTCTTGAAAAGTAACATGTTTGAAGATAAATGTGTTAGTGACGTCCTATAGCAGCAAGCCAAAGGCACATCATCCAACATGCAGCACTCTTCTGTCTGCACTGACACGTTGTGTATTTGTGCCAGTAGGTATAAAAGTAGTGCTTGCTTGCACTTGACAGTTTGCACATGTATTGTCATCATATTTTCTGCATATATAAGCTGTGGTCTACACTCCATTCTGACTGTATGTACCCAGTTAATATACCAATCGTTAGCAGTTAGTATTAACACTTGAACAAAGCAAAAAGCAATGAGTTATAGAGGTATTGTAAATTCAAGAGCTGTGCAAGTAATATTTCTTAGTTTATAGTGGTGATAGCTACAACTTAAAATCATTGGGGGTTTACCCTCTGGAGTCTATCCCAGCTGACTTAGGGTGAAGGCAGGGGACACCCTGGACAGGTCACCAGTCTATCACAGGGCTACACTCAGAGACAGACAACCAAGCACACTCACATTCACACCTACGGACAATTTAGAATCACCAATTAATCTCAACATGTTTTTAGACTGTGTGGCAGGAAGCCGGAGAACCCGGAGAGAACCCACGCTGCACGGGGAGAACATGCAAACTCCACGCAGAAAGATCCCGAGTGTCCTCACCGGGACACGAACCGGCGACCGTCTTGCTGCGAGGCAACGGTGCTCACCACCGCACCAGCACATTATTGTGGGAAATTGGTTGCATTGAGGACAACGGTGGCCTGAAACAAATACTTCATGCTCAGGGAACTGACTAGCAATGTGAATGACAAAAACCACAACTTAGTTTCTGTTCTGTTATTATTCTCATGGATGGCCTTCTTGCCGCAGTCTTTGAGCCAGACTGTCACAGTGGCTGGTGGTCTATTGTGTATTTGTCTGCTGGGGAAAATATCCCACCACTGAAATATGAATATTAGAGTCTAAATAATGCTCAGTTCAGAACACCACACAGAAACAATGAGGAAACAGACGTGTTGTGAGTGAAGGAGAATGGCACTATGGGTACAGGATGTCACAGAGGCTCACTGACGAGCCAACACACTCAACTCCCAAATCTCAACAACATATTGCGCATCAAACAAGCCAATTGCTTCATTCAGCTCCTTTCAGGATGCCAGCTTTGAAACAGAGATGAAAGGAAACAAATTAAATCAGAATTAAATCACCAGGTAAACTCTACAAGACCACTTCACTTGTGGACTCAGGTCAGCCCTCATTATAAATTATATGAAAGGATTTTTTCAGGATTGTGAGCTTATTCGCTTTCTCCCAAAAGGGTTAAATGAGAGGATCATTACAGGTCTCATGTCTCTCTGTTAAATATGAAGCTATCGAGTGCTTGTGTGCTTTCTACACTTCTATATGGCACGGTTTAGCATCACTGTTGAATATTGCCTGTGTGAGATCTTTCTAGGCGCTTGGGTGTCATAAAGGTGGCATTAAATGAAAATAGCATTGCTCCATTTGTTCACTTTTTTTCTCAGCAACATGATATCTTAATCGATGCACTAACTTTTACTTGCTGTGTTTAATTGCCCCATATAAAATATGAATGATTAGGGTTATTGGCACACCGTCTTAACATTATTTGATATTTTAAAGTAATGAGAAGATGATGTGTAGAGGGACAGGGAGACAAATAAAGAGAGAAGGCTGAGTGGCGATAATGAGATGGTAATGAGACAGATGAGCTCCAACACAACTCAGGTCCCTCAGGTGAGCCCTTCTCATTAACTTGTCTGGAGACAGGGAGCAGAATGACAAGCAGAAAGGCTGAATATCAAACACAAATATGGGCAGAAAGCAGATGGAACTGATGAATAAGGACAGAGTGTTATGGGGAGAAAATAAAGGTACACATGGGTGGACAAACTCAGCTCAAATAATAAATATAAATAAACTCTGAGATGGAAATTGTAACATTTTCAGACTATTGCTGTCTGATTGGTCCAATTATCTGATCATGCTCTCCACAATAACGATCTCATGAGTCAGCCAATCAGCAAACAAATTACATGTTTCAAGTATGGTTAATAGAAAAACATAAAACTAAGCAATAGTTTGAATGTGGCTGCATTTGTTGGTTCTCATTGACGAATAAAAATAACTCCACATCACTATCTTCCAGGCAGCCAGAGGCACAAGCCATTTATCCACGCATTGCATGGTAGCCTTGAATGTTTAAGAGGTGGTGAGATAGCAGTTTGAAATAACAGGGTTGGCAGAGACCTCTGCTGTATTAGCATAAGGAAGCATATTTATAAAGAAAATATACCTATGGAATCGCCAGCGAAGGAAAAATATGTGTACTTTTCAGTCTGAATGGCACCAAGAGAATAATTATTTTCAAGCACGTATTGTACTGAGCAGGCTCATCTATTTCCCATGATGTCTGTGGACAAGGTCTGCACTAATGCAGGATACTGCAATGAGAACAACTTGCCCTGTGTGACTCATAAAACTGAAGGCCAAGATGAAGGCATTCAGCAATACCATCATCAACATCTTCAAGGATAACAGTCATATTGGTGAAATCAAATCAAAGTGTTATGAGGCAAGTTTACTGATTTGATAGCTGATGTCCAAATATCTGTCTGGAATTCATAAGGTTGTGGGGAAAAGTACATTTAGAACAAGTGAAACTGCGTAGGCCGTTGTGCACGAGACTGGAAGTCTATTGTTTATGAAATGAAAATTAAAGCAGTTAGTTTCATCTCAAGGGATGAGATGTACTGAGTTTGGAATGTATACAAATTGTGACTGTTGTGAAGCAGTTGTCTGGGTTTTGTGATGGTATTTTACAAACTTGAATTTAACTCTTTAGTTGGGTGTTTATAAGGGCCTGCAACTACCTACATGGCCACTGATCTCACTGTATTGCTGTATACACTACGTGTACTGGACAGTTACAGTACTAAAAGATAAACTGAAAGAATGTCACAGCAAAAACATTGAGGCAATAAACTATATAACTTGTTACCATTTGCTAAATAGGCTAAATCTACATGTTTTTTGGTTCGAAGTGAAAGAAAAGGATAATTCACAGTTAAGCAATTTTTTTTGTACTATTAACTAATTTTATTTAATTGAAAAGTCTGAACCCCAAAACCCACAGCAAGTTTAAAAAACATGTTGTCAGGGAAGTATGTCATTTATCAGAGCCAGAAACAATGTTTGTAGCACCTGTGGACACTTGTTAAAATCATTTTATTCTTTTTTTTTTTTTTTTTTTTTTAATAATTTTTGGCAATACAACTGTGGGATAATGCACAGAAGTAATTTTTGAGTTCTCTCTCCTTCACCTGATGGTTATACTGTAGATAGAAAGAGGTGCAGGATGTTATATTGCAGTGGAAAAATGAGGCAGTGGGTAAAAATGTGACAGGAACATAAAACACCCAGAAACTGCTTGGAGTTCAGAATGTAAACTTCTGTTTCCTATAAATTCTTGTAAAGTGTGATATGGGTTGTATGTGATTAAGAGTCTGCAGCTGTGTTTTGGTGGGCTAGTCTGAGTTAAAAGTACCATGAGCTGGTTTCTATGGCTACTCTGCCACTGGCACACTCAAATTAGGATCATATGATTTTACACAGTCATCAAAAAATTCTATTTACAAGCTTTTGCAAACATTTCCCAAAGTGTATTACACTGTAAAGCATTCTGATCACCAAAAATAGCTGAATTGTGATAATGGTTTTATGTAATTATCATAAGCGCACTTTTTTTTTTCAAGAGCAAGTTGCTGTAGAGGCTGCAAGGTGGAACAGTTGGTAGCACTGCACAGAAAGAAGGTTGCCGGTTCACGTCCCGGTGGGGGCACCGGAATCTTTCTGCGTGGAGTTTACATGTTCTCCCCGTGCAGCGTGGGTTCTCTCCGGGTTCTCCGGCTTCCTCCCACACAGTCCAAAAACATGCTGAGGTTAATTGGTGATTCTAAATTGTCCATAGGTGTGAATGTGAGTGTGCTTGGTTGTCTGTCTCTAAGTGTAGCCCTGTGATAGACTGGTGACCTGTCCAGGGTGTCCCCTGCCTTCGCCCTAAGTCGGGTGGGATAGGCTCCAGCGCCCCCACGATCCTCGTGAGGATTAAGCAGTGTATAGATAATGGATGGATGGAAGTTGCTGTAGGCCAACATCTGCCACACAGTGTATGAGATCAGGTCTGTTGTGCCACCAGCCCAAACCAATCAGCCTGCTTCAAGCGAGAAGGCAGCACACAGAGTTAAGCATTTAAATATTAAACACATCAAGAGTTTTCTCTAACACACACTGACATGTTTGAACACTGAACCATCACAACTAAACCGCAATCCTTCAACTAATCCTAACCTAAACCGATTTCTAAAATTAACCTACATGCCAAGTTTTATCCTCAAGATGTCACAGCACAGCAACAAGATGTGGCGAAGAGTCTAGAAACCTTCAGCACAGTACAAACAGCTCTTTCCAAAATGTCCTGACTTAGAAGTTTTAAACTCAATCCAGTCCTCAACCAGATAGCAATACAGGTACACTCACACAAACACAGTCATGTATTTTTGCACCACCAGCATGATCACTGAAGCCTGATGCAATTCATTGACTGTAGTCTATAAAATGCAATCTTTTCTGTCAGTTTAAGTGCACAAATATCGCTCAGATTTCCATCAAACAATAACGTGTTCCACTTTACGATTCTTACTTTGCCACAACCTGAGAAGAGATTGCATTGTTATCAGATAGAAATAAAAAGCTTCCAGTGTTCTGGGAAATCCATTCAAGATGAGAGTCATTGGAAGGAATAAGGTGAAACACTGGCAGAGACAGATCTGCACATTTTCCTCGGGCACTATTCACCCATTCCATCTGTACTCAGAGAAACATAAAGCTATAAAAAAAAAATATCCCAGCAGCAGGTGATAATGTCATTCATAGGGATGGAAAGAGACAGCACTTCTATATTGGAATTAGTTTCAAGTCGAATACCTGGATTCTTAAAGATCATTGGCCAATGAATCACTTATTGAATCTTTTATTTATATTCTCTTGCTGTTCTCTTTTAGTTCTTCTCCCGCAACAGCAAAGATGACGATGTTCATAACTGCATAAGATCTCAGCAATGCAGTGAAAAAAGCATGACAGAAATCTCTGAAATACATGTACAATGCAATATTTGATGGGGTTTACTCACAACAAGGAGAGAAGCTACAAGCCCGGTGTTTGAATATTTATTCACCATCTGACATTGTTAATTTAAGAACTTGCGACACTTTTAATAACTTGTGGAGGACGAGAGTTTGGCCTTTCTGTAACCTGCCAGACTTGATGACTGATAATAGCGTAACAATGAGTTCACGTCCGGAGTCGGAGTCAAATGTGATGAAGATAGATAAAAACTGTAGTATTTACCGTAGTTTCTACAAGTCCAACTTATCAGTTGGGTGAAGTTAGATAAGTTATATCTTTTGTTACACAAAGCAGTTAAAATGTGTTTTGTTCCTGCTCTGAGTGAAACACAAACTGTACATTTGCATGTGATGAGTGGGTTTGTACCTGGATTTATGTTTATATGACGATATTTTACATTTGTACAATAGCAGTTGTATGATTTGATGAATTTCTAAAAACTTTAATGCATCTGTGTTTCCTGAAGAGCAGAATTCCTTTCCTACACAAGTAAAAGTCATGTAATGAAGCAAAGAAAGCCAGTGAGACCTCCTCACCTTGAACTCTGTCTCAATGTTTGCCAATCTTGCCAGTTCGTTGCTGAGCTCGAGGGCAGTGAGGACAGGGTCTTCACTGCTGAGTGACAGGTAGGCTGCGCTGGCCAGGCCCTTATACGCATTCATCCTGGACCGAGAGTGACTGAACGAGTCCTTCTTTTGTTTCTCCACACACTCTAAACATTTACAGAAGTAGTCATGTGGCCTTTCTATGCGGGCCCCCTTCGTCAAAAGAATGTGGACAATCTCATACTCCTGGCAGTGAGCAGCCAGGATGATGGGCGTGACGTCATGCGAAAAACGTGTTCCATCTTCATCGTATGCATAAAAGTCATCGTCACGCATCTCCTGCTCCAGAGGGCTCAGAGCAAGTCGGAGACCCCCACCGAAAGCAGGGTGGCCGAGAATGGCTTCAACGATTCGAACGTACCCTTTAGAGATAGCCAAAAGCAGGCCATCCCCGATCCTGGCCAAGCCGTCCTTCTTCAGTAGCAGCTCAGTCACTTCCAGGTGCTCATTACCCACCGCCAGCTGCAAAGCATTCTGGCCCATGTAGTCCACGCAATTGAAGTTCAGGGTTTTGGACTCTTCCAGCATTTTGCGGACCACAGGAATGTTTCCGTATTCAGCAGCATCCATAAAACGCTCTTCCTCTGCAGTGAGCGCCGAGCCACGCTCATTGAACATATAGGCTGGGCCCCGCACTGCCTGGCGACGCCCCTTCTCCCTCAGCGTGGTGTGCCGGCGATGCATGGCCTCCATCCTGCAGACAGTAAAGGGGAAAGGAAACAGTGAAATGAGGCAACACAACAACAATTACCATGATGGAGACGGAGGGAGACAAAGAAGGCAGAGTCAGAGGAAGGAGTGATTAAGTAATGGAAGGAAAGAAAAGTGGAGAGCAAGAGGGCAAATGTTGGAGGAAAGAGGAAAAGACAGTATCTTTCGTTATATCTAGATATCTAGATCTAGATGCAGCCCTGACAGCCTCCTTGTGTGGAAGTTCTCTCTGGAAAAGGAATGGTCAAACACAATCAATGGTGCTTAACATAGACTTCTACCCTGACCTCAGCAAGCACCATCAAGGCATCTGTCATATATTTGGCCCTGGCTGGATCAATGAACCGCTACCAGTGTCGAAGCTCATTGCAGGGCCATCTCAGGTCAACAGCTCTGATTGGCAAGAAAGAGATGAAGCTGTCAGCTTAATTGACTCTGGCATGACGAATTCACGCTCTGCATCAGCAGTCCACCGAAGAAACTCCACTATCAGTGCTGAATCTGTCTTTATCTACCATCGCATGCACAGAAACAAAAATGAACATGTACCTCCTGTTCTATACAATGCCATAGTTTTTCTAAACGGAGCGGTGTCCCAGGTGACATGTTGTAGGAGCTTGCACAGAACCCCTCGTAATCACCCATGTTACTGCAAAATGGTTTTCATCAGAACTGTTGTGGTTAAACTATTGTATTTTCAGAACACAAAGATCTGCCACAATGGGTGTGTCTTTTGTATTGTCAGCACTGACCCACACAATGAAAAAAAAAAAAAAGCCTTGACGCTCCCCAGACACGGAAAAAAGAGCAAGAGCCAAGCTAGAGATACAAGCCTGAAGTGCTTTGAAAAAGCAGGAATTGGAAATTAGGAGTGGCCTTGGTGAAAAGTTATTGACCAGTACAGATTGATTTTCCACTATGAAATTACCAATTCAGACTTGAGATTTAATTTAGAAAACGCTGATGGTGGGTCATCCAGTGTAGAATCGGAACAGTTCTTATTGAGTGGGTTAAAAGGAAACCCACCTATTTGCAAGGCTGAATATCTTTGAAAACCACACTTGGTTAGTGCTGTCCACATAAAAGATTTCCAATATACTTCTGCTATTTTGTGTGTTATCCTCATTGGTGCAGTGACCTTACAAATGACAAGGGGTCCAGTTTCACAATAAGACCTGCCGCCACATTTAAAAACACAGAAAGCACACAAGTTCATTTGTAATTTGAGATATTTGTGTGTCTGTGTGTGTGTGTGTGTGTGTGTGTGTGTGTACAGAAGGCAGGACATAGAAGGAAAAGGTGAAAATGGAAATCTGTTCAAGGTAGAAGTACTCCCTGGGGGTGTCAAAGGATGTGGAACTGAGAAGATGAAGAGAGCTCACCAAGACAAATGTGTGTGTGTGTGTGTGTGTGTGTGTGTGTGTGTGTGTGAGAGAGAGAGAGAGAGAGAGAGAGAGAGAGAGAGAGAGCATATATTTGTCAGTGTACGATTAAAGGGTATAAAAGGTCTGTAGCTCTTGATTTTCGATTTACACAATCAGCTGTGTGTGCCTAAGGCTGCCAATCAATGTGAGAAGGCACAATCTCACTTTCTCTCACTCTCGCTCTCTCTTTCTCTCGCTCTCAATTTCTCTCACACACAAACTATGCATACAAAATGCGCACACATCCCACAGTCTGTAAAATGTAATGCAAACCGATGCAATAACCCTACAGCAAGTGCTACCTCTGTGAAGCTTATCATATTTTTTGTTGACTCCATCAGAAAAGTATTTGTTCCTTCAGGCCATAGTTTGTGCTGTTGATGTATTAGGATGCATTGTGCTGTAAGTTGCATATAATATCTTCTAACATTTCTCAATCCTCACAAAAATACGCGGACAAACACTGTCACAGACATGCTTGTCAGCATTGGTAAGATTCCTCATAAATGAAGGGACAGACTGGCTGCCAGCCCATTTAGATAACCTCATAGTCACATAATGAATTGCTATTTTCCATCCCTTTAGATCTCCACCACCATCCATCTTTGAGGGTTGGTGAGTCGGATCTGAAATAGAATTTACCTGCATCATTTCAATTCAAAATTACAGCCACACAAACAGGAGGAGGTAGACACAATGGAGACAGATGGGCAAAAATTGTCTGTGAGAAAAATGTGTTAGTAAAGAAGAAATTGTGTAAATGCATGTCGATTCCTTACCTCTGTTTATAGTGGTGTTCCTAATGCAAGACTAAAAGATTCGCTGCATTACACTTTTGCAAACAAGCCCAAAACAGATGCACTAAATGATGTTATGCCACAAAAACAAGAACTCCCACTGCCTCCTAAAACTAACAGCAGATACATCAGACTCTATTACATCTCACAAGCAATATCCTTTTGTCAACCTGTTCAAAATAAGCCCAATATTCACCCAATTTTAATCCCTGCGTTGGTTGACAAATACTGGGGGGAAAAAAGCCTCTTTCACATGCTGTATGTTTGAATTTTCTTGCTAACCATTTGTTAGTGCTACTTTATTTTAAAAGGTGTGCAAAAGGCTGACGTGACACAGAGCCATGACCATGACACGATGCCTGTGAGGAACATATAGAAGTCTTTATGAATTATTTATGTCAGTTGTCATTAAGTGTCATTTGGTCAACATGTAAACCAACAAATAAACCTAAAGAATTTCTTTAAGTTAGATCATTTGAGCTGCTATATTATGTTTATATCAGGTTATGCTATCTGTAGTAATGTTGAGTTGTCACAACAAAGATATCTAAAACATCAACTTTGCCTTAAAAACAGACTGAATGACACCTAATGGCAACATTCATACATGTTCATAGACTCCTTCATGTTCATGGCAGGTGTCATGTCAGCTTTATGCACATCCCTTCAACCCTATTCAGGACTTTTAGGGTTTTTTGGTCATTTGGTTTAGGTCACAGGTATTGTTTTTTTTATTTATGAAGATTTTTTTTTATTTTTTTAAATATAAAAAGAGGGACATTTGCCATGCATATGGAACCAAAAATACGTCAACTTGTCAGAAAATGTATTTAACATAGTATAAAAGTCTATAATGAATATCAACAAATATTTTGCACATATTCTTTCTTGGGGTCCAATGGACCCTGAAAGACCTTCTACGTATGGTAACATGAAAGTCCCCAATAGGGTTAAATGCTATCCATTTCTTTACCTCCACTCTATGATTCCACACTAAGTAGCATATTGCAAATTTATGCGAAGGGGATAGAGAGCAGATTGAACTTTAAATAATGGAGAATCAATGGGTTGTAAAAATGGGTCTTAATTCATGGTGGGATCACCAGTGGTGATAATCTTTTCACACTTTATTTGATTCTGTGTTAATGGACATGATTATATGCACTGTTTCCTAATCCTGAAGCCACAGACTGCAGTGCTTCAGCCATCACTGGGTCGACTTAGTTCTTTTTTTCATGCTGTATCCAAGTCAGAGCCTCCTGCAGATCTTTTAGAGTGCATGTCCAATCAAGCAGCTTCCTCTCCTACTAACAACAAAACTGTCAGAAAAAGGGGGAAAAAATGACAGTCTTCCACCATTTCTGCTGGTGATTCCAACACACGATAGCAGCTTGTTTTAAAATCCTTCCCATTCTAACCAAGGTTCTCAAACCACAGTTCTCTGACATCTCAGACACCTAATTGGCTCCAGTTTACTTAACTGAATTATGAGTCCAGTTTGAGTCACAGTGCTGTCACAGTCCAGATTTTGCAAACTTCACAGCTGATAGTTAAGTGTCATTTCTGTCAGCATACAATAGCTTCTTTCCATGAAATGAATATGGACAAATAGAAGGTGGTCATACAGCTTTGGCTGCTAGAATGATTACTGTAAGAACACTGGATCATGTGATGGGGATGCACAATAAAACTTTATACTGAAAATACCATAAAACAGCTTCCTCTGTCAGATTTTTGGCCATAAACTAAACTGTATAATCAATTTTCATTGTTTAGAAAGTCCTCTTCTTCACAGCTGAACTCTGTGTGGATGGTACGCTAAGTAATTTGTAATCAGTGCAAATAATCAATTTGGCAAGGTCATTTGGTGGTAAACTAGAGAAAATGAAAAGAAGAAGATGAGTCAGGTTTGAACCCAAACCTTGAGGATAATGAGTGAAAAATATGCTTCAACTCAGCAGGAATATTTACAAAACTGACTAAAGAGTTTGCACTTTATCAGTGCACAGACATGAACAGAATATTTGAGGAGTGTTACACTTTCAGCTCTCTCTTTGCCTTTATCAAAGACACACACACGGACACACACACACTCTTTCATGCAGCAAATTGCCAATTTTTAAGATCAAAGGTGAGTTGCTCACCATAATTTAGCAGTAATGAGAAACAGGCATGTTCACCCTTTCTTACAGGCTCTTTAACGCAATGCACGTTCACACACACACACACACACACACACACACACACACACACACACATATATACACACACATGGGTGTCCAAAATTTAGCCTGGCCAGGCATCAGTGGGAGCATACATGCTTCTTTTCCATGTAAGGCCTTTTTAAACTCAACAGTGGTGTATCAAAGAGGCAGACCATCCAAGATCAAAGACACAACCCTGAGCCCTGCCTTTCCCAGTGTCTGATAGCCAGAGCTAAGCTGGCAGCACTACATGAACAGCCATTATGTGTCATCATGTATGTCCAACTCTGTCTCTGTGGATGTTTCCTACATGGATGCAGCAGACTGCGCCCAAATAAATGGCCTTGTGAGCCTCTTTCCTCACAGTAAAGCAATTAAATACATTAGACAGTTGAGAAATGAATGGAACTACTCCATAATTTCAGAACACTCACACAAAACACACACATGCACACACACATAGACAGACTGTATCCGTGAGGGCTTTATGTGTAATAAGTGTGACATTGCTGGGATTGTACTGTGCAAGCCAATTTCTGTAGTGTGCTCCAGCTGAGCGTCACATAGTTTTAGCCCAGTGTTTTCTCCTTTACTCTGACACACACACACACCAAGAACACACACACACACACACACACACAGTCCCTGTTGTCTGCTGCTTATGCATTTATGTATTGGAACAATTCAAGATGCTTTTTCAATACAACGCAACACAACAAGGGCTACAGTGGAAAAACACAGTAATTCATTAAACTCACACACCCTTCAATTCCTCCAGCATGCATTCGATATACACACACATTCACAAGGGATACATCACGCTGCTGTCCACACACTCAGTCTGATAGAATGAGGGGGGAGGGACAAACAGAGAAGGCATCATTCCCTTATTGGAGAACTAATGATTAGGGTACCACTGCAGCACAAGTTAGGTTAAACAATGCAAAGCAACTTCTTTGTTAACAATCAATGCTTCTGTCTGCTAATCTCCTGCCCATGCACCTTGATGTCCTCCAAAGAATCAATGACACAGAGCAACTGGTTCAGTAAAAATCCTGGCTGCCACACTCCCCAAAACTGACCTCTACTTGTTGACATTCCAGGTGGATTAGGAGGTGCTCTTAGTTACATTCAACCAATAAGTACCCAGCATCCTCTTTGCATATCTGCAAAGTTTCTATACAAGCACATGGACTGTGAACAAGGCCGCAAAACTGGTCACTGGAGAGTCGAAATTAAAATTTGCAGGCTAAGAATCAACGAGGGGGACTCACGTTTGGCGGGATTCGGAGTTGAACTCGGTGTTTAATTGCTCAGCAGAGTAGTGGTTCCCGTAGTCCGAGAGCTCCGGAGTCCGCTGGAGTCTCTGTCCGCGGTGCTGAAAGCGCTCAGCGTCCGCCGCGCCTCGTCCTCTCCACTTGGAAAGCGGCTCATCGTAGTGGTCGTGCGCCTCATCTATCCGCACAGCCGGCCCGGAACGAAACGGAGAGCCGGCGTCCCCGGTGCGCCGGCGGAACTTTGGCGGCGTGAAGTGCGTGGAGTCCCCGAGTTCCCGGTTCTCTGGAGACGGGTGAAGACACTCCGGAGAGGCGAGGTAAGGCGGGTCCGTGTCCCCCAGCAGCGGAGAAGCAGAGGAGAAGAGGTCCAGGGGCCGCGTAGAGGAAGGAGATCCTCGGGGAAGACTGACAGACTGAGGCGGGGAGGGAGACTCGGAGAGACGCGCTCTCTCGCCGCTGTCGCTTTCTTCTCCCTCGTCAGACATTGGGAGAGTTCGCGTGGACCATATACTTGGAAATTATTTTAGCTATGTGACAGACATTTAGCGACGTTTGCCAAAGTTTCCCTTGCACAAGTTTCCTCTGAGCCGCGCAGCATCGATGATTCGAGCCTCCACCTTTACGCGAGAGTGCGCGCACTAATTAGAGAGCACCGAGAGTGCGCGCACAGGAAGCCAGCCCTTTACAAAATGGAAGGAAAGGAACAAGTGGCCACCAAACAGCAGCTGAACTTACATATTGCACTGTCCAACAAAAACTATTACAATTTAGGCTTACAGAAATACAAAAGAGCTGCAGTTTAGAGTGTGACACCGTGGGATGTTGGAGAAGACCTTTGTAATGTCAGTGAACCAACAGTAAAAGTCATTTCAGGAGAATATTTTAAGAAGTAGAAGATCCAAATGCTTAATTTATTTTCTGCAAAATCAAGAAACACATTTGATCATTTTCATGTGAGATTTTCACATCTTTCCCACATCATGATAAAAAACCAGTGAAGCAACTCAACTGTTCTTGCTGGTGGCCAATCATGTCCATGTTTTTACCTCACACAAGAACAAACACAGAAAAATGAGTCACCCTGAGTAACCTGTGGCAACTAACAAATAAAAGCTGAAACAATAAAACTATTCCCTCTCATTTGGTCAGTTTAAAAACGGGTTGGTTGGTTGAGTAAAGGAGTTAATTAACATTCCCACCTGTTGGTGATCCATTACTGACATAATCCTGTTATTGCTTCAGAGAACAAACTGAATATTTATGTAGGCAAATCTCAGCAGTGCAGTCCTCGCTTTGTCTTTGGTAGGTTTTGACAAACCCAAACACTATTTAAGGTTCCTGTCATTAGATATGAAGCGTAAGGATACCCAGTGCTTGTATCTCACTCTGTTAGTGTGTCTGCATGTGTGTGTTTGGCTTACTAATTAGACACAGAGACCCATTAGTCACGATGGAGACTTCCTACACCCCCGCACAGACGATAACCAGCCCTAACCTGCTCTTTGATCCATTATCCTATTTATGCAACGAACACATCCATACACAACGACCTGTTTTTACTGTTGTCTATACATGGACACAGCTCCGAAAAGCCCTGAAAAACAAAGCTACAGAGTTGGTTCAAAAAGACATTAAGACATTTCTTAATGGACTGAACCGCCATGCAAACATCCATTTATAAATATACCACACTCTCCACATTGGTTAAATTGCTGCTCTGTTAGTTACAAAAGCACAGGAAGGCAAACTTTGCAGCTTTTATGTGTTCATCCCTACAAACTTTTGTACACTTCATGGTTTCAATGGCTCATCTCAGTAGCTTAAAATTGCTGAATTAAAAGAAAAAGTCGTGCTCAGGAAACATTTTAAGAAATAAAAAAATATGCAAATTTTGTTTCTGCAAAATTAGGAAATGAGGGGGAATCAAATGATTTTCATGTGAGATTTTCACATCTTTCACACATTAGGTTGATAGAATTATAATGAAAAAACAGTGAAGCAGCCATGCAGGATTAATTACATGAAAATAAATGCTTTAATGATACAGAAGAACTGGCCCAAACCTTTTTATTAAGGCTGTTGGCCTCCCTCTTGGAAACCAGTGGGCTTTTATACCAAGTGGCCTGTATGCTCTACGCATGTTCACCGTGAATGGTAGAACATCTAGTGGGTAATGCATTATCACTGCTAAAAGCCCATGTTTAATCTATATAGTTTGATTTGACAGGTAATTTAGAGATAGATGAGTATTGGGTGGAGTTGATGAAGTGGTGCTGTGCTGCTGTCTATCCATTCGTGTGTGTGTGCGTTTATAGGGTCTGACGTTATACCTTTTCTGTCATATGTCTTTGCTTGGAAAAAGGTTTTTGAGTATTTACGTGTGCATACAATTACATTAAGCTACTCTTAAAAGAGGGTTTATATACAGCTATTGTTTTGTTGTTGTCAGAGGCAAAATATTCATCTTCCTGCTTTGTTTACACAAACCACTGCAGAAAAATGTTAAATACAGTAGTCCAGACTCAGCTATTCAAAAAGGTTCTAAATAATTTAGCATCTCTTTACGGGTTTGGAATTTTCTGGCCTCAATTCAATCACTGTGTCACAGCAGGTGTATTCTATTGTCTGTCACAGGCAGAGCTCCTGTTGTGAAATCACTGATTGCGGGTGTTAAAAAAAAAAAAAAAGCTACATGCGTGTGCAGGAAAATTTCTCTGTTGTACGTGATGGGGTGTGAAATAATTTTTTCAGAGCAAAGACAGCAAGTCTGAACACGGAGGGCTCTGTAACTTGTCAAACATCACCATAAATGTTAAATGTCCACTCCTTTTTTTTTGAGTGAAAGTGTTCTGGTCCTCAAGAAAAACAAACAATGACAAGAGCCTCTCAACAGACGGTGATGGAGAGGTTTGATTGAATTACTTCCTGCAGTAGAACAAAGGTCAAATAGGATGACATTAAACACCACTCCAATTTCTACAAACACACTTCTCACATCTATCAAAATATGCAACTCCCACAAAATCTGTCAAAAGTTCAACAGTATAATACCTTGGGGAAGAATGCACATATAGACATGTTTGGAAATGACTAAGCTGAAAAATGGCCTGATCCTACACCTGAGGGGTTTACTATGAAGTACATTTAAAGTAGCCTGGCTTTCGTTGCATTAGCTACCTCTACAAAACCTAAAACCCCAATCAGGGATAATTGGCACCAAGACGGTGGTTATCAGCTTTCTTTGTTAACTGGGTTTTCTTCTGTCGGTTCTGACTCTTCTCCTGCACAAAATGGCGAGCCAGCTACTTCAGTCAAGAGGAACACTTTGCTATAATGTGACAGCTGCACGTTAGAGCTCTTCCACTCTAAATTTGATACGTTTAAACACTATGCTCAAGAAGTGCATTCAGTTGGGACACTGTCCCATTATGAAGGATACGTAGAAATCACTTTAGTTTTTGGCCAAATCAAACTAAAATTAATGTTGAATTTTAGATTGAATATTCTGTATAACAAATACCAATAGAATAACTGTAACTGTGTTCTATTCGATGCAATACAAGCAGAGAAAGAAAGATGGACCAGGCAGCAAAACAGGAGGACCACGGATTAAAACATGTTTATGCATTTTATGCATCAGCAACTTAATGCACGTAGGTTTCCATGGCAACATAATGCATACAGTTTTCCTGCTGTTACCGCACGGCTTCATGCAGTCAGATTATTAACAAACAGCTCAACAGGTTTGCAGATATTGTGTATTTTCTCAGCTGAGAATCTGTTTTGCTGATAAAGAATGCTGACAGGAAATGGTATGCTGGGAGCGTGGTGCTTCTAGCAGCCAATTTCAATCCTAAACACTGAGCATAGCCGCCTCTGGAGCAGGTTAGCTGTGCAGCATCAGTTACCATGGTGATCTAGCCAGGTTAAAAGACAGCCACCTTTGTTACCTTGAAAACTCTGGCTTTACACTCATTAAAATCGCTTAGTAGTGCACCCCTCTAATCAGGTATTGCACGCACGTCCTGCACAAATACACCTCAGCTATGATGTGTTGTTACAACAGCTTTTCCTGTGTACAAACTCACTTGTTTCCACCTGTGTCATCACCAGCTAAATGCCTGCAGTATCAGGTAGAAAATCAAGCAGATGAACCTCTCCAGCAGGTAAGTCGATCCAGTCTGTTGGACAAGCGATCAGGGAGTGTCCACCCCCTTGTGACAGCAGATAGCAGATGTAGCGGTTTGGTTTTGCCGGCAATTTCTTACTCCACAAAGAGTCAAAGAGTTAAGGTTTGTCAGTCTTGGCTCCACATTTGACAGGTGTTTGCCTCCACAAAACTATGGCATCGGGACAGAAAATCCATCAGAAAGAGATAACAGTCCATGAAGCCCTGAGCTGTTTATGTTGTTGGCTGAGGAAAGAAAGCTGCAACCCTGTTTCCCAGCAAGTTCACCAAGCTGTTATTACCTATTTGCCCCTCAGGTTTGCAGAGGGCAGCAGCCCTCTATGTTACTGCACCTGTAGTAACCTCCATGCTCCTAAAGCCTGCTATATTTTAATGAATATCTATTTTCTGCCTGTCCATTTTAATAATTGAATGCCTTTGTTGTGTATCACCTGTTTTAAAACGGAGTTACCCAAGGTACATTTTTGAGATAAGAAAAAACAATGCTGGTTTTAGATCATAGTTATGTAGAAAAAATGAAAATCCCAAAACTAAAGTGCATAAAGTAAGAATACTGTTCCTTGTTCCATGGCATGCTTCATTTCACATTTTACATTTATTATACAGAGAAAATTGAACAGTAACAAAGGAAAATCGCATTTACATACCTTCCCCAAATCGTTCAGCCTTATATTCACCCACAAAATGCACACAGACAAAGCAAACAAGTGACAAACATGAGTGCACATGTAAGTATTTACTAAACAGCACATGCTATAAAAAAGAATTTGACTGTTTCCCTGGACGCCTGAGTTTGTCTCCTCCATCCCACATGCTTATAGGCATGTGAAGCACTTGCTTAAAGTCTGGGTAATGCATTACAAGTCAAGGCATCCCTCTTATCATTTGAGTCAGTACTGAATTCCTTAATATGCATTCAAGACCAGACTCCTTCCCCAAGTATGACAAAGCGCTTTGAGATGCCCAGAACATCACCAGTGGAGCATTAATCATTGCAGAACAGGATATTGTAGGGAAAACAAATGAAATCCGTTGACAAAGTTTTGCATTGGCAGCCAGTCTAAACACTATGCACTGGCAGTCAGTTTGAAGATGCATTCAATGTGAATATTTGTTATTTTGGTTAAAAGCGTAATCTTGCTTCCATTATGTTTGCAGCTAAAAGTATTTGCTTATGCAAATTGGATGCGTGTAAGCATATTTTTTTAAGAAGACAGGGTTGCAGAGTTGAAATGACAGAGAGAAAATTAAACAGAGGAAAAAAAGATGACAAATATCAATCATTCCTTGGGTCCCAGAGTCTTCTGAGAATTTTTTTTTCATCTCCATACACTGTATGTCCCCTTGTTTTTCACACCCCGTCCTCTACTCATTGCCTCGCTGTCAAACATTGTCTCACCCTCAGCTCCTTTTGTTTAGTTACAGGCACGTAATCTAGACACATTTCATCCGGTCTGGAGGCACAAGTTTTGGTCACATGCTTCACAAAACCTAAAATATTTGATAGGATTATGGACCGTTTCATTTCAGATTTGCATAGTTTATTTTCAAAGCAAGTATATTCGCCTGTTTTTTTATTTTCTTCATTTTTTATTGTGGAGGTGCTTTAGGGTGACATTGTAGTGGAGACTATTGGAAATGGAAAGCCGATTAAATACAGAATGAAAAAGTAAAAGAGGAAAGTATGTGTTTTTTTTTTTTAAATAATGCATGAGACACAAAGATCACTCAGGCTGGTTCACTATTTCTGACTTCAACATCATGGCTTCTGTGAGGAAAAAGGTGGAAACACAGTGACTAAGAATTGTTGAAGGACACTGGTACAGTCTGTCATGGGTAAATAGGGGCCACAGAGCAACGTGGCTTCTTATCCATCTGATTTCAACAGGCCAATCGGTGTTAATGTGTCAGCGGAGGACGGGCACGTAAGCCAATCACTCACACTCTCCGTTGACATCATGATAATTTTATTGGTCATTTAATCAATGGCATGTCATTCCACATTGGGGGCACCATTTCCCGGAGGAACACAGATTTGTTCTCAAGTTCAGTCTGGATATTTACTTTTCTCTCTCTCTCTCCCCTAACTCGTGAAATCTCTTACAGTGGAGATTGTAATAACAGGCAGCTATTGGAGTCAATACACACTCTATGCATATTTCATTGGTACAGAGCGACGGTAGAGGCACTGAAATGTTTAAAACTTTTATAACGTCTGCTTGCCAGGGTTTGATGAATGACTTGTGACAGAGCATTTAATAAGGTATTCTGTTGACTAGCCTTTATTAGAGATGTCAGACGCTGTGTGTGCGTGTGTCTGTGTGTGTCTGTGTGTGTCTGTGTGTGTGTGTCTGAAACACAGGTGTACACACAGGCTATTCTGTGCACACTGCACACACACAACGATGCAAATTCATGCAGATAAATGTTATGACCATTTTTTTTTTTTACTCTTCTCTCTCATGTTATTACATAAATATAGTCACCGCCACTTGTGATGCACGAAAAACATCTTGAGTGGCCTGAATTGCTTAAACTCTCCATACAGTGTGCACTCCCTGCAATTTCTTATTTACCCATAAACACAATCATCAGTGGCCATATGCATAACGCCCTGCAGTAACATCAGAATGCAACCCATTCACAGCTAGCTTGCATATATATTTATTCACCACCAATTGAGCTTTACAAATAATGCACTTCGGTATATATATAAAAAAAGACATCAACATGCATTTCTACTTGCTTCAGTGCATTCAATACGTTCCTACCTTGATGTATGACTCCAGGCTATTATGGAAAGTGACAGCAAGCACTGTGTTTTGCAGTGTGTGTGCGTGTGTGTGTGTGTGTGTGTGTGTGTGTAGGTGTGTGTGTGTGTAAGTGCATGGCCTTGGAGGGGTCAAATTCAGTAGATGGAGGAATTCAAAGGGAAGTTGCAGGAAAATCCAATCCAATCCAATTTCATTTATAAAGTGCTTTAAAATTCCAAGACAGACCAAAGTGCTGCACAAAGAAGAAAATATAATGAAAATATAAGAACACATAGCACACAAGCCAAAACACAACTAACAAATAAAACAGATAAAAACACGATGAAAGTAATAAGAACAGCAATAAGATTGAAAAAAGAACAAATGTTAGGAAAATTAAAACAAGAGACAAACAAACGCCCAGCATTAAGAATTAAAAGTAAAGTAGTAAAATAGAATAAAATGACATCCTACATGGTGTCAACAGTAAAGAAAACGAAATAGGGTTCAAGATGAGATTTAAAAACAGAAAGTGTTGAAAACTGTCTGATGTAAAGGAGGAGGCCAGGAGCAGCCACAGCAAAGGCGTGACTCCCTCCTCCTGTGTTTAAGCTTATTTTTTGGGACACTCAGGAGCAGCAGGTGGTCGGCCAACCTGAGAGAATGGGATGGTGTGTAGGGGAGCAGCAGATCTTAAAGGTGTGGCAGAGCAGGGCCATTAAGAGATTTAAAAGTTTTAAAAAAAAATGTAAAAAATTTAAATGAATCTTCAGCTCGACTGATAGCCAGTGGAGTGAGACCAAAAGACAGGAATTAACAGAAACAGAGCCTTCTAATGGCTAAACTGGATGGTGGCATCATAAATGAAAATGTTCTCTGTCCAGCCCAGCAAACACTACCCCGAGATGACCAAGGACAAAATGATGACTTATTATATTCCTTGATTGGCCTAATAACCAAACAAACCTTGTGCTGTCCATGCATATTCATGGTGGGACTTCTTGATTCAGTTGAGAAGGTCCTGGCATTGGCGAGCCACAAAACAGACCTAAACTCACCAGACCTAACAATGAGACGACACAAGTACAGTTGAATTTCCTTGGTCTTAAAGCTAAGGTGAAGTGATTGGTTGAAAACAGTCAGTTTTTCCAATTACTGATAATGAGAGTAGAAATGATTAAATTGTGCACCTGTTTTGTACATCGTGTGTACTTTGGGGTTGGGAGTTGCATCAAACTCCAACTAGAAGTCCACGTAAAGTAGGGAAGGGAGTTTCCCCTCATGCAGAGCCTGCCATCAATTATCCCCACCAGTGACCTATGCTGGCAGGATTAACACCGTCTCCGGCAATGAAGCTGCTCCTTCGGCTAAACAGCTGGAGCACTGGATGTTCCCACTATGAAGCCTTGAGTGAGAGGGCCCCCTACTAAGTAAACAAATCACCTGGGCTGAACCTAAATGAATATGCACCGATTTCTACTTGAAGGAAAATCTAATTTCCAAATCATTATTGACTGCACAGCAAGACGGGCTAAAAAGGCTCTGTGTGCAAGACTGGAACAGTTGATAAGAAGGCACAACTCCTCTTAAATTCTAAATGTCTGTCATAGAGCAAATAAAACTGAGGCAAAATAGAAGCTAAGTTAATCATTTCTCGAATACGGAGCTTTACAATGTATCTCCAAATATAATATGAAAAAAGAAAAACATCTAAAACTATAGTTAGCACTGCTAAAGCATTGCCAGCAAGCATGTTTACAATATTTGGGTAGTATTCTGATTTTTAAAAAGAACATAATGAGTGGTGCTACGGTTTCCTATAAATATGTTAATATGAGATGAGAAGTAGTGTACTGCAATTCCTAGGAGAATGGTCTGCCTCTTCTCCTGAATGCCAGTGGAGAGTAGTGGAGTAAATGACTCAGGTAATGGTATTCAAATCCCACAGGAGGCCCAGATGTATACCTACAAACACACACACACACACACACGCACACGCACACACCTACACACACACACCCACACACACACACACACACACTGATTGAATAATCTTTCATCCCAACTGATTCAATAACAAAACAAAACAAAAAAACTCAGCCAGGTCCTTATTCATTCGTCACAAAGCTTCTTTGGTTGCACAGTGAAAACTTGTCACAGCTTCAATCCATTACAGTCAACAAGAATTAAACTCATAAACTCTGGGGGCACTTGGGGCGGTGAGTAACAGGCCTTATGGCTCACACCCAGGTTCCTTGTCTCCCCACAACAAATCTCACCTACGGCAACACACGATTTCCGTCTGAACTGTAAATGACTCCAAAAAAAAAGCCTCTATCATGAACCAACAAAAGTCTTACCAGCAGCTTGCTCCATATCAGGCTTCTTTGCCAAAACCCTTCATCTCGGTCTCACCCAGCTTTGACAACCACAGGAAATCCATGCTGTAAATTGAAAAAGGTCCTCAGAGGATGAAGTGGCAGGCTACATTTCCCTTTTCACACTGTTGAACTAAGAAGTAAAAGTGACACAAGGCTGTGAGAGGAGGGAGAACTTTCCCCTGACAGCCAGTGCTGCTTGCAAAAAAAAAAAAGACAACCCATGAAATGCATTTAATTGATAAATAAGAAACACGGAAAGTAGACAATATAAAACCACAAAAAAAACAAAAAACTAAATTCCAAACTCAATATCTGGCATTTCTATTTCATTTGTTCTGAACCCTGATAGTGGTAGACATGGAGACACAGAGCTACTCCCAGACATTTTATGCATCTGCAGAGCTGATTCAGACCGTGGAATAAGGAAGATGTTATCCAAGTCTAACAGATTGGCTTTTTTGTCTGTTTTATGTTTTTTTGGACATCACTAAGGTCCTGAGGCATGGATGCATAAGCTATACGGCTGTGGTTACACAGACAATAACTGGATTTTGGATGAATGTATTGTTCATTCATGTCTCTATAGAGGGGATTTGTTGATACTATGCAAACAAAACATTGCCAGAAATACCCTGTAACCAAGAAACATGCAATCTATACATGAATGTACAATACAATTTGAGACAATGAACTGCCTGCATTGGGAGTGAAGATGTCCCTGACCAATGGGAACCCTGTCTTTAAGAAAGTTCTTAATTGTTTTGCCCTGTTATGTTGTGGTGACAAATGTAATTACATTCAAAGGCCTCTGTTTTTTAAGTGAATGAATCACTATTCACTAAGATGTAATGGAAAGGGAATGCCCTTAGATATGGTTTGGGTAAATGTTAAAAAACGTGTGTTGTGTCTTAAGTCATTGCAGACCCCCTGTTACATCTGCTTATAAAACATTTCATTATACTGTAGTCACCACAAGGAAGTTTTATATTTTCAAGCTCAGTTGGCATTATATTCTTTTCAAAACTCAGATGTTACATATTAGTTGTATGTAATCACAATTCCTTGGAGGCGGTGTTTCCAGGGGTCTGTGGATTTGTGCTTTACACACAAATTTGCAATTTATTTGCCAAAATTTGTAAGAAATCTTCATTTTTTTACAGTACAGACTTGAGAAACACATGGAAGGAGTGGGGTGACAAAGGTTTACAACCACAATGAGACATTTTAATCACTTCAAGGTTCCAGAAAAGTGATTGAACAATTACTGGCCTGGTCAAGCAGCCAGTAATTGTTCAACCCTTTTCTGCGTTTTAAAGGAAAGGTATCAGATATTGCCAAAGTTGGAATAAACACCATAGCCTTACACAAGCATACACAGTATCCCTGTTACACTGAAAATACACTAATAAATAATGAATTTTTTGGTGTTGGTTCAACTGGAACTTATTCTGCAGACGATGCTCTGCTCACTGAGAGACTTGCTGTTCTGATGCTATCTGGAGTTCCTGTAACATCTTTCCAAAGTCAGATTAACTTTAATACTCTGTTCTAATTGACAAACACGTTCCTCCAGCAGATACACAACTTCCAGAAATTGAACAAAAAGCACAAACCACACCTCATAAATCTGAACATTAGCTACTTTCAGTGTGGCTACGTTTACGCTAACAGCTGGTGGCTAAGTTAGAATGGAACAGATTACTCCCAAAACAGTGTCTGGAAAACAATATCCCATCATGCTTCATGACATGGACCTTAGTGAGCTTTAAAAATCATTGAACTGCAGAAGATTAAGAAAACAGAGAAGAATAGCAGCTGTAACTGTAGGAAAAGAGGAAACAGTTATTGATGTCACTGTAAACAGAGGAGAGCGCCTTTGTGTCATTTGATGCTCTGACACCTTTGTTTCTATTGCTGTTGTATGTATTCCATTGAAGTGATTCTCATTATGTAAAGTGTATGACTGACAAGTTCCCTGCTATCACATGGTTTTAATATGTAACATGCATGTACATGTGTACGTATTCAGGTACAATAATCCTTATTAATGACAAAATCTAGTTATGAATGGCAGGTTCCTTTCTATCCCATGCTGTTAATATTTACCATCGAATGTATTCCAAACAACCAAACATTGGTTATCAGTCTCATTGATTACCAATAGTTTACCCTCTCGCCCCCAAAAAAGGAACATATTGATCCTTATACAAAGTGCTCTAAAATATCTACAATCAGTTGAAAACTTTTTTAGATATCTTTCAAAACGAATGAAAAGTGATGCTCAGCTTTCCTCAAGGTAAAAAAATAAAAAAATAAAAAAATAAAAAATCGGTATGTGGTTCATCTAAGCAAACAGAAACAATCAATCCCTGACTGGCATCTGTTCGTTGATATTTACTGTAGCTACTGTGGATGACCCCTACAAGGGCTTCAGCTTGCACAGCGAACTGCAAACAGGTTCTGCATACACCTGTCAGAAAACTGCACAGAGCATCACTTGTAATAGTTTCCAGCTCCCTCACTAGATAAGGGGGATAATATCTTCCGCAAACATGGAGCTTATGAAAAGCAATCATTCATCATAATTACATCAGATCCCTCTGAAAATGAAAAAGGTTGATCTTAAGTCGAGGTCTTCCTTCTAGAAAAAGTATTTTTATTAGCACAGCTAATAGGTTTTGTCTTTCCCTAACCATGATACTGGACGGTTTAAAGTGCACCAATGAGCCAAACACCCCTATCTAATATATTTTTGGTCCTTTGTGGGCCACCAGAATAGCTCTGAGCCACCAAGGCTGGATTCTACAAGACGTCTGGCTTCACAAATCCTTGTAGATACTAATATTATTATATATTTTCAGTAGAGGTCTTAATTTTTGATGTGGATCAGACTTGTTCCAGCACAATCTGCAGCTGGTTTGTAGATACTCCGATACAGTCCTCAAACCACATCGCTTTACATCTGCTCATTTGCGCTACATCCAACGCACATAAAAATTTACTGCTCAATGAATGTATAATATGTCCCAGATGTTGGAGTATGTCATTGTTACAAGATAATCCACATTATCTGCACCTGGTATAATGTGTTGGCTCATCAGTTTACGACAGACTGCATATTTGGCTGGATGTGATCCTCTATTTAGCATTTATTTTAGTGTAACAGGGTCAGTGGTGCAGCAGCAGTTTTCTATTAAATATATATGTATGGTTTTATTAGTTACACATAATTTATTGTATATATTTTAATTTACTGTTATTTTAGTTTTAATACTTTCATTATTAGAATTAACAAAATCTGATCTGCCCTTTGGTTATGGTGTGGAACCTTCACTTGGGGGTCCCAGTACCCCACATATGTTTTTGGTCGCCCATCGTGCCCTATAAATGGGTTTTTCCTCCTTACCTCTCCGCTTTTGTTCACATATTCTGTGGGAGAGGTAAGCGAGACTGTGCTGCTGTTATCTGTGTGTTGTCGAATGGACATAATTTCACTTATACGTTTACTTTCCTGGTATTAATATGTTGTTCTATCATTTAATTTCTGTAGCTGTACAAGTTGAGAACTGACAACGGATTTTGTGTATGTTTTTTTATCGTCTGTCAAGGCATGTATTTGGGCTTGTACTGTACTCACTGTATGTATTGTATTATATGTTTCCCACCTCACGCGGGCCCCTTTTGTTCATGTATTCTGTGAGAGAGCTGTACAAGTCGAGAACTGACAGCAGATTTTGTGCATGTCTTTTTCGTCTGTCAAGTTCCAATAAACGGAGATCACCTCTAAAGAGATCTGTATTTCGGCTCATCACACAACGCAGTAGAGAAGCCACCGGTTACATTAGCATGCTTCATCTGTGATGACTTGGTATTTAGAAGTTTTTAATTAGCATATAAAACAGGTCAGTTCTATCCTCAGAAATCTCAGTCATGCATATCAATTGTTATTTCAAGGTATCAACTAGAACGTCATACATGGGCACACAATCAAATCAATCTAAATAATTGAATTTTCTAAAGGGGTTTAAATCTTAAATACATATATATATTCAAATTCAATGGCACAGCATATTTGAAGCAGCTATTGCACACACAGAACCACAAATTTAAATGCATCAATACTGTGGAGAAAAAAAAAAGTCTGCAGGGCCAAGATTCTCAGAAGAAGACCCCATTATTATGTCAAGCTTCAATAATGATTTCACCTACACAGACCTACTGGCCAGGCCGCATGAATCAATGCACCACTGCCTATGTGGCAGAGAGAGAAACTAGCTTGCAGTGACTGCTCAAATTCGAATGAGATCTCTATTTTTTTTCCCAGGCATTAAAATGTAATGAAATATTGGTGTTGGCTAATGCTCATATCAGTAACCTGAGGCATTTAATGAAAGAGAGCAAAGGTCTATGCTGTAAAAAGAATGATACATGCAAACACTGACACCATGGAGCATACTGGCTCATTATATTGGGAACATGTTTCTGTGTGATACAGGTTTAGTTTAAACTCTTTAATGACTGGATAATATGATCAAGATCTAATTTGTAAACAGGTCACCTCAGAGCACAGAAGGTTAACATTTTAAATCATGCTCATGTTTTTGGGATTACCACCCCTTACAACACAATACTGATGTTTCTCACACATGATTGGCTCTCAGTTACTTCTTCAAGCTTGTTGGCATCAGCATAGATCATGTGCAACATCAGCGAATTCTATTATCTGACAGGGAACAACTGGACACATTCAAAGCAATGTGAAAAGGCACCCTTTGTATTTTCTTTTGCACAGTCCCTGTTCTCATCCTTTCACAAACAGCAGTGATTGCTGCAGCTCCCCCATAATACCTCTGGAGTTTTGTTCAAATATTTCTGCAATTTCGTGATGATGACGGTTTGACGAAGTTATCTAAATCCAGTCTTTGATGGCTCTATATGTTTACTTGGCAAGCATTTAGTGCTCCCAGTGGACTCCTTTGGAACAGGCTTATTGGATTCTTAGGATTGCTTCCTGAAAATGCGGAGAGACCTTTCTGTCAAAAAATAACTGAACATCTGCACAAGTGTAAAGGCAAAATTATACATGCTTGTTTAAGAATGCTGGAATTTGAGTTTGTAAGAACACACTTCCCTAATTGTTTAGTACATTATACATGAGACATATATTGATCAAGGACAACATTCAAACAATACCTACCATAACAAAGGAGAGCCATTGGGTGGGGTACCATGGCTCATAGGAGTTCGGACACATCAAGAGGGTGATTGTGATCTGTGCATCCAGACGCTGGGCCAAGAATTTGCACTTTCTGTCATATTCCTCAGGGGACTGTAACAATGTGTGTCAAGGTAATAGCCACATGAATGTCAGGAGCCAAGGTATCCCAGCAGACTACTGCATAATCAATGTTATACACTTGACCTGTCATCGGCTATAATGTTGTGGCTGATTCATGTACATATAACTGAAGAACTGATTATTTATATAAAAGACTGATCTTGTTAGATTTGGCAAAAAAAGATACTGCATTTTCAAATCACTGATGCCACTCAACTGATGCCAGCAAGACTCTGTCTTAGTGCAATGTTTAATGTTTTTTGCATTTTAAAAAATAACATCCCAGTCAATGTGTTAAATAAGCTGTAATAACCCTTAAAATCCCCATCAGACAAACATTCTCAAGTGTTGACAGTTTCAAGAGGCCAGATTTTCATTTGACAGCAACATTATTCTGGAGATTATTTTAACAACTGAGTTTTTTTGTGAGGTTTCCACATAAACAAATGCTATTCACAGCAGAGAGAAGGTAGCTGCAATTTTTATCGACAAAAAGATTTTGAAGGAATATAATAACAGACATTTGGAGAATAAAAAGGTGCAAGGAGAGTACATATATTTTTCAGAAACAGCTGTATTCCTTCGACTACACAGAGGTTAGGTTCTTGGGCTGTATAAGGGATTTGTTTCTGCAATACAAGTGATGGGCAACAACAAGGGGAAAGGGAGAATTCAGACTGTATGCCTGAAGAGGTCTATGTCAGCCGGCGCTGTGTCCACTTGTCTGATTTTATGAGCACAGTGTGAAAGTTCACGATGAACACTCCTGTGTCTGAGGGAGTAAAAGCACAGTATCCACAGTGTGTTAAATGTGCTTTAGCAAAGGAAACATCTCCCCATGAAACACAGGCATCGTTTATCCTGCCAACTTGCTGCTCAGCTGAGGATTCTGCTCGTTAAAGGGGACTGTGTGTGTATGTCTTTGTACGGTAGGTGTACCACTGGAGCAAAACACAAGAGCAGACTCCCACTTGCTAATTGCTGCCGTCAGAAGAAAAGCCCGAACAAGTCTCCCGAAACTTAAAAAAGACCTTTGTAAAGTTAGGTGAGCTGGGCTCTGAAAGCATTAAACTGAACTTGAAGCAGGGATCGGGTGCAACCTTGTTAAGCGGAGCAGGTATTTGCTATGAAGTGACTGATGCACATTAATTTCAGTTACATTCGTTCAATCACGACGGGTTGTCGGCTCAGTTTTTAGAGTCGCAGCAAAGACTTGGCCTCATGGCATCTTACTAAAAAAGCATTCAAACGCTTTTGACTCAGACATGAGAGTCCTCACATTGGATTGGTACTTGTTACTCAACAGACATCCTGATTTGATTGAGTGGAATCAGCTTCAGGAGGGAAGGGATCGCCTAACTCCAGTTTTTGCTTGTTTGTTCGCTTTTTACCTGAAAGTGACAAAATGCTAATTAGCTGGTAGAGGAAAATGAAGTGCTGTAATGCTATAGATGTTCCCAGAAAATATTTACCATGTTTGCAGTGAGTGGAAAGAAATACCGGTATGTGGGCGTATCTCCCTCACAGGCAAATGGGAAATGATGGTTTGTGCGAGTAATTAAGGCGCAGGTGGTCACTGATGGAGCGAGGCACCAATTTTCTCTCTCCACTCACATTAAGGAAAAGCAAACACAAACACACAAGCTTTACATGTTGCCTCCACCTCTTCCGCCTTTTCCTCCAGCTTCCCTTGTGCTTCCCCTGTACGCCTCCTCTGTCTATCGCATTCAAAAAGCATACAGTCTGTTCTTTCTCCTCCTCTTCCCTACTCTCCTCAGTGTGTCCCCAGACTAAAAGGAGAGAGTCTGGAGAGAGAGAGAGAGAAAAGACAGTGATGGACAAAGGCAGGGTGTTTTTGTAAAATATGGATGAGATTGCACTGTGAAGGTTTAGTCTATTTGAGCTCCAACGTCACACAGGGAGGCGGAGGCTCGCAGGAGGGAAGACAAGGGAGAAAATAACAACCTAAGAATATTAGACTTCCTTCTTGCAGCAGACAACACATACTGTGATCTTTTGGCTGAGTAGTGAAAGCGAGGTCACGGAAAGGAAAGGAGATGGACAGACTAAACAGGCACAAAACTTGCTTTTCTGTAGACAAAAGACTAAATAGAACAGAATGAAAACCACATTGATTGTATTGATAACCAATAATCTCATAGTGACGAAACATTTTATTCAAAGGTAATAGAAGCAGGGAGGCGTTTTCCCAAATGAAATCGTATCCAATTGACTTTTTTCCCTTCATCCGCTCTCTCCACTCAATCTTATTTTCCTCTACGCCAACAGGGGAGGAGCAAACTGCGCCAACATACTAATGGTAGAAGAATACCCTGCAATAAATTACAAAACTCATCTCCTCTCCTCTGCTGCCCGGCCACCGCGATCCCACAACGACCCTAATTCTCCCCAAGGTTCTTGAGGGTGAGATTGCTTCAAACGTTGTTAGCAATTTAGCTGAACTCACCGATAGTGAAGTCAATGCAAGGAACGGAGAAAAAAAAAAAAAAGGTGATTGGGGACAGCACTGAAGAGCAAGGTATGAGGAATTTGATCCAGTGTATTAAAAGAATCAGTATTCAAGTCTAAATTGGAGACGGAGGAGAAGCGAGGATGGGTGGGGTGTTCCTGAAAGGTTACTCTGTCCTCACAATCAAGCATAAGAGGAGATACGAGGAGCTGCCTAAGAATTGCCTGGCTTATCTATCAGGGTGCAGAGCAGCCACTTGTCTGTGTCACATTGTCTCTCTCTCTCTTTGTTTCTCTGGGTCTTACAGTGTCTCTCTCTCTTTCTGTCTTCTCCTTTATGAATCTCTTATCACAGTTTTTCAGTGACACTTCACCTCATTTGCAAACTGAATGACCAAGGTTGGGGGGGAGAGAGGCAGGTGTGGTTTGTGTCCAGCTGAACAGCTACTACCAAAACTAATTATTTTCATAGTGTTGCTCAACATCACTAAGGGCTTGGTACATTTTCAGACAGGTATAAATGTACACACTCACTAAAAAAATGAATCAAAACACATCAATTAAAAGCTTGCAACTGTTTCATAACACACACACAAAACTAATTGCACCCAAACAAAGCATCATTCTGTAATTTGACATGCTTGTGTTGCATAATTTCCTTGGACACATGAAAAGACTTAGACATTAGACACAGTTAGCACAAGTGATACCTTCTCAAGTGAGTAGAAGAAGGCAGGAAGGAGAGCAAAGTACATGACTTGGGGTTTAAAAACATCCATGTTATATATTTTCAAATGTTGCATTGATTTACGGAGAAGGCAGCAGTCAAGCAATAATGACTCTACAGGTTGACGCTGTAGGACATCCAACCTCTGACATTTTAAGAGAGAAAAGCTTAGTTTCCAGATACGCAGAGTGTGAACAAAAACATGAGCATTCACGCTGTCTTTTCTCTTAGAGAACCGGGATCATTTAATCTTCTGCATTACACAGCAGCAGTTATTGGGGACAAACTGTTCCTGCCTTCCAAAACACAAAAACAAACCAGTCAATGTTACAGACAAATGAAAACAGTTTCTGAAAAGACATACACTTTGTCATCAGTAAGTCCAGGAAACAGGAAACAGGTTTTTCAGCTTGATAAAAGACTCGTTCAGTTATTAAATGGACATTTTGAGCATTTAGACCGTGTGATTAAAGCCCAAAAGTTTTTTCAATTGCACCTCTATGACACATTGAGACCAATGATTTAATGTAACTACCATCATGCTGCAGGTACTAATGAATGTGAGAATGCAACAGCTGAATTTGAAATAAAAGTTATCTTTGATTATATAAAGAAAGAATGCAACCAAATACTTTAGACTTTTTTTTTTTTATCTACCACCCTCCAAAGAGCCAAAAAAGACAAGTCTCCATCCTAAAGCTATATTAGATTTTCCTGTGAATTCAGAGCATTGCCGCATGTTCTCTGTTAATTTTACAGAATTTGCTCTTGATTGGAGGAAATAAAAAAATATCAAATGACTCTTGGGAAGATAAAATGAAGGAGAACTTTTTTCCCCTCTCTCCTTCTCTCTTCTCTAATAGCCTTAATAAATTATTTAAACAGTCTTATACAAGATACAAAGTTTAATTAACTTGGTTTGCCCCTGCTAAGCTGGGAAATTAAACTTTTTCACCACTTCCCCTTTTGTCTTCTCATAGTCAAGCTTATGCATTATAGTCCTCAATGTTCCAGTCTTGTCTAACATAGGGAGGAGAAAGAGAGTGAATACGACAGCTAATCGTGTGCATCTCGTGCCTTACTCTTATTGAAATTAGTTTAACACACTTTAAAGTTACATAAGAGCCTTGGGGGGAAATTTAGCAGGAGAACCAACACATATCTGTTATCTTTATGGCATCAGTGCAAGGAAACGTGTGAAGATTACACTTTGTTTATGGGGTCTGTCGATTAGGACCCAGGGTCTGTATGAGATCACCAGGTAAACTACAATAACAAGAGCACATAAGGGATAATGAATTGCTTCTTATGTCTATTTACTTGTGCACTGGGAACTACCTGACTTCTCAAATTAGCTTCTCCGGTAAATACCCAGAACAGCCAACATGCGTCATCCAGTGCTAATTCTTTGTGCAGGGACTGAGTGCAGGGAGTGTTTGCTCCGCAGGCTGACGTAAACTAGTATTGTTCAGGGTACATCATGTCTTACAGCACTTCCATCATAAATCTATCATTGTGTTTTCTAATTATTCTGTATTTCCTTAAATCGGCAGTGAAGTTGACTTTACAAAAACTGAAAAACAGAACCTAGTGAGCATTAAACGTCAGTCTTGACCTTGGAGTTAGTAGTAGGTACACTCATAAGTCTATCATTTCATCCCTGAATGGGGATCAGTTTGTTATGTACGATGTTTTAAAAGAATAAAATAAAGAAATGAATAATAGTGAAAACTGGCAGCAATGTGCTGATAAAATAATGTTCAAAATCTGTAAAAATAAATAAATGAATATAAATAAATGACACAAAAACCCTGAAAATAACAGTGAATATATGTAAAATCATTATATATTTGCCTTCCAAAATACAGTAGAATAAAGTCATTATGGGGCCATACAATGTAAACGTACAAATTAATGTTACTGAAAGAGATTTTTGATGTTGACATTATGTAAATTTTGTTCACTTTTCTTTTACAGTCAAAATGTACATTCATATTTTTTTCTTTGATTTTACTAGATATTATTTACAATTTCCTAAATATAGGAAACTGAAAAATAGAGTTAGTTGGGTTCTTTTTTTTAAAACTACAGTTAACTGCAAAAAACAAACAAAAAAACTAACTAATATTTTCTTACAGTGTAGTATATGATTGTTTTGGTTGTGCTATGACAATCCATCCATTATTTTCTATACACCGCTTTATCCTCACTGGGGTCACAGGGGGCTGGAGTCTGTCCCAGCTGACTTAGGGCGAAGGCAGGGGACACCCTGGACAGGTCACCAGTCTATCACAGGGCTACACTTACAGACAGACAACCAAGCAAACTCTTATTCACACCTACAGACAATTTAGAATCACTCTAAACGAGGTGAAGCTTTCTGAACAAAACTTGGCATATTAAGCTAGCTGATCAACATGCCAACAGAATCAGTGATATGTCCCTGGTAGATCAATAGTCCAGTGTTTCTTGCTAACATCTGAAATGAGTGATGTTAGGTGGTGAGAAAATAAGAATGAATTAGGGACAAAGCTTAAACCAAAAAGACCTCTGACCAAAGTTGTCCGTCTTATGTTTAGGAAAATATACCTGACTGCTGTCAAAGACACACACTATAAGGTGTTTAAATGTACTACATAGATACACAGTCCTTCCACTCACCACTCCAGACCCTTCATTCTTGCACCGCCAACAGGAGTCACCAGCATGGAAGACTTTATCATTCTGAATTATCGCTGTTACTTAATGCAACAATGTACCTTTGAGAAACAAAGAGGGGATTTTAAACCACATCAAAGGAGGAAGTGGAGTGCAGCTTCTCTCTGCAAACAGAGAAAAAATAGTATTCAAGGTATTTATACTAAGTAATAAAAGGGTCTTTCCTCACAGTTAATTAAATTTGCCAAGCTTGGTCTCCAGGCCTGATAAATATAATAACACATTCAGAGCTATTAGGAAACCCTCAATTCTTGCTTGCCTCTACTTTCCCCATTATCTGCTTTTGGCCTTCAAAGAGAAACAGAGAGAGAGAGAGAGAGGGGGGGAGAGAGAAATGGAAGGACTTTACGATAATGGGAGGAAGGAAGTGAGAGGAGAGGAGCACGAGAGAGGAATGACAAAAGCAGTAGAGGATAAGACAGGCGCTTGCAGTGTCTTGTCTACTGTCCAATCTTATTTTCAGCTGTAATTATTTTTCATTAGCCCTCATCACAGACTTGTGATTCACAGCCGCTCACAACCTGTCCTATCCTCTTTTCCACTCAAATTCACTCTCTTGTTTCACCGTCACCCCAACACACACACACACACACACACATCTTTTCGTAATTAACAAGTAGAAAAGCACCACCTCTCTCTCATGGGAGAAGACAGAGACGTGGCAGTTTATAGTTTGTGTGGGTGCCCCCACACTCAAGAACACATTCGGTGAGAATGGACAAGAGACAAGTGGCTGCCATTTAAATATAGCACCATCCCTCTGAGGACGGTGGTACGGAAACCATCTGAACAAGACAGTCAGGAAACACGCGAGAAGCAAAGAATCCATACGCCACAATCACAGCCTTCCTCTGTGATGAATAGCGCTATATATGTGTGCAATAATAGAGTTCCACAACAGCTCTTAGGTTGGTAGTAACCGAAATCTGTCTCCGGAGCACCTTCCCATTAAAAACTCATCTCATGTTTGTATTGCCAACACTTATTGAATTCAGCCGTCATTCACTTAACCCCCCTGCAGCAATAGATTGTGCATTTAATGGCAAATATGCAATGTCGCTTCAAAAACAAAGCAAACAGGGCAGATAAAATCCCCCCATTAAAAAATATTGTTTTATAGACCGATGAAAGCTGTGAACAATCATGACAAGAATCGACTAGAATCCAGTGATACCACATCCAGTATGCACTTAATATAACGGCCAAATGTTCCATGAAAACGAGTCCATCTTTACTTCAACTGTACAGAACCAAGTCATCCATTTCTATATTCATTTTCCATTGTGAGTAAAATTAATTTTAGATAGACAGGTGACTGTAGTTTAATGTAACTGGACTAATTCTGGAGAACTTTTTATACAGAAATACAACAAACACTGTAAATACCTGAAACCACCAAAGCGCTACACTAGGAGTAGGGTTTAATTCTATGTAGATCCATTACTGAGTACTGACAGATTATCCGCTTACATTTTTAAAAAAAAAGAAAAGTATTTAGGGTGAAGTAAATCACTGCGAGGGTATTGGATTTGATATGCGTATCATTTTTTCTTTTTCAGTTTAAAACAGGAAAGAAAAGTGATACATTAAGACAGCTTGTCTTATTATTTATTCATACATCTTAATACCTCTTTACTTAGCTGAGACACTCCGACATCAACATTAATAGATGCGGTGCACCATTAAATTTATCTCGAATGGACTGGAGTGTAAAACTGTGTGTACATTTTGGTGAAATTAGAGCAATTACAATGATATATGGCTCCTCTCCCTTTTCTTTACATCATTACTAGCAAACACAATAACACCTTCACGGGAACATTGTGACTGACTGTAATTTTCTGCACTTTTCTGTGTTCTTTTTTTGTAAGCGAGGCATATACAGTCCGAGCAGAGACTTTGCATCAGCTGAAGCAGTGTGAAACACATGTTCAAGCATATTACCCTGAGAATTTAATTTTCATCAAAGGTTATATGATGAAACAAACCCACGAAGTGAACGGAGCAAAGACTGTGTTATATGCTGATGGGTCAGACATGCTTTTATCTCACATTTTTTTGGTAGAGCTGCAGTGTTTGTTTGCTGCAGGCTCCCACAGTCGTGCTGCTGAACCGGAGCCAAACTAGCTGGCAGGCACAATTACCTTTATCATTTAAGCTAGAAGAGTCATCAAATATGAATGGGAAATTGGGCCGGGCTGTACAAACAAAGCAAAAGTGCATTCATATTAAAAACAAGTTTATAGATGGGAAGAAAGCCTGGTCAAAGGGGAGGAGAAACAGAGAGAGAGATTAACCAGAGGAGAAATCACTATGTACAGGAAAGCTGGTGGCCATAGTTACTCTGTGTGTTTGTCAGTGTTTATGTATGCGTGTCTATGTGTGTGGGTTTCTGCTTAACTCGATAACAGACAAGTGTGCTTGCCAGACCATTAAAAAACACATCTACATGAAAAGAGCTGTTACCCAAATCTCCATGGTACCCTGTGAGTTTAACATGCATTTCCTTTGAGGCTCCCTGCTTCCATAGAGACAGACGAGGATAACCGACCCATAGTTAGAAGTCCACTTTCAGATGCTTTCATTTGTTTTTTCTTACTCTTGTTAATGAAAAAAAATATACAAGCTACAACAACTTCTAAAGAAGTCACAAAGAAAAACCATAGTTACAAAACTATCAACAGTTAGAAAAATGGCAGCATTTCTTTGACAAAAGAACTCAGCACATTAAAGCTTGTGCTTCTAGGACTTTACAGGTGAGGAAAAAAAAGTTCACGTCAAACCCACAAGTCCTAGTTCCTATCTGGACTCCTAGTTGAAGCTACATTTAGAATAGCAATTAGATCAAGGCCAAGATTAAGGTTTACTTTATTGTCTCCCGTGGGAGACATTTGTTTTAGATAAATGGCAAAAGCAAGCTGCGCAGCGACACATGAAACAGAACACATACTACTAAAAACATACAAGATACATGACATATAATAAATAAGTTAAAATAATATAAAGAAAAAAACTAAAATACACACATAGTGGGGGCACATACATATCACAGATCCCTATGTGCATAACATATGCTATCTCCCTTTGGTAGCTGCACCTAACTGCTCATTAATGAGCTGGATTGAGAAGGGGATAAAAGAGTTTTTAAAATGGTTGAGCCTGCACAGCAGGGCTCTGTACCTCCTGCCTGAGTTCAGCAGTTCATACTCTGTGAACAGGACATGTGATGAGGTGGAGAGAATGTTGTTTGCCTGCCTGATGGTGGCCTGTATAAAAGTCTTGTGGCATGAGTGGAGCAGGGGTACCCATGATCTTGCTTGCCATCTTCACCAGGTTATGAATCTGTGTTTTCAATTTAACCGTGAGAGCCCCAAACCAGCAAGTGATCCCGTACCTAAGTGTGGACTCGATTGTGGCAGAGTAAAAAATCAACACGATTTCTCTACAGACACCAAAAAGCCTGAGTTGTCTGAGAAAGTGGAGGTGCTGATGGATTCTGCACAGACACTTGCCACCTGTGTGTGCCAGCTGAGGCCGCTATCAATGTGCACACCTAGGTACTTAAAAGAGGTTACCTGTTTGATGTTGTTTTCATGTATGGACACCAGACTGTGGTCACCAACTGATTTGGGGCCTTACAAAAATTAGAACCAGACTGAATTTTCTGGTGTTGTCATTAGGTTGCTATGCAACCAGCGGGAACTTCAGCAAGTGGCCCAAGAAATCATCCTCTATGTAACATCCTGACTTGTTACTTTTATGCTCTGGATTTTGTTAAGAGTCGTCTGTGAATTTTAGAGGTATCAGTAGACACATTTTGGTTATGTGCGGACACAAACCAGCTGCTTTCCCTTGCTGCCAGTTGTTATGCGAAGCCAGCGCCAAGAACAAAGCATAAAGCTCTTGGCTGTAGGCTGAAGAAATATCATTAAATATCCTGCAACAATCAAATGTGACAGATGCACCACAGAGTTTCTCAAATCCTTCCGATCACTACCCTGCCAATAATGTCTTTACTGTAAGGGGCATCAAGACACTGACACATACAGGTTTCAGCTTGAATGCATCTAAACGAGCACAAAACACAATAGAAACAGATTTTCTATGATGGATAGTCCTTACACAACTGTCCCAGTGAAACCCAGAGCTTTGTCTATCTGGTCTGATGTCAGCTAGCTTTAATGTGATTTTAGTATTAATTAGACATGAGAAACAAGGAGCAGATACAGTTTAGCAGCGAAGATGAAAGGAGTGTATCTCCTGATTTGAAAGAGACAGAGTGAGAGACATCAGAGAGCAGCATCAGTACTAGCAATAACACCCCCAGGCCTCATTTCCTAATCACAGTCCTAATGAAGATGAATCTGTCGCCTGTGTGTGCGTACAGGCACGCACTTTTATGTATAATGAGTTCAAGTATTTGCAAGCAATCACTCTGATAAATTATATCTATATACAGACAAAATATGATCGAGTCTTCGTTTGTTAGTGTTTGTGCATTTTATTATCATTTTGTGCACCAACACATGCACTGTATAAATATTTGAGGATTTCCTGTATGTATTCCAATGTAACTGGTCACCATAACAAATCAGTATTCATTGTGAACTACAAGCTACATTCCCCCCTTGTATGCTCTCGCAATGATTTAAGATCCCAGAGGGAGAAATATGAAAGCAAAATATTGGTAAACTATCAACTGATTAGACAGCAAAAACATCTAAATGTCAGCTCAGCTCTGTAGTCAGGGCGCCATGGCTGCTGTTAGGTCGGCTCCTCATTAGTTTATTGCAGACGCATAAAGTCTGTCATGGCACTATGACTCACAGTGCACGCAGTGGAAACATATGTGGAAGTCTGAAATTTAAACTCCCACAGAACACAGATCAAGCCACTGTATGCTTTTGTAACTGTGCCACTCGCTTTCTCTTTCACTATTTACTTTTTGTCCACAAATAATCTTATCAAATATCACTTTTGTTCTCTCTTTGTATTTATGTGTCCCGTCGGTGTGTTTGCAGTCAAAAACAAAAAACAAGAGAACAGCACACATTCAACAACAAGTGAGGGAAGGATGCAAACACACAAACATACTGTGCAAAGTCAGGGAAATGCAAACTGTAAACAGGAGCTCGTCAATCCTACTGGCATGCAGTAATTATGGGCAAAGGCAAAGAAGAGACTTGCCAGATATGACCAGACAAACAACAATGCATGATTACAGTCTATTGTGTATACAAGGATACCCTATAAGCAGAGTCTACACATAAACAAACAGGATGAATGGCTCAATGAGCACAGTAAAACAGATTGTAGTACTTGCTGGATGTGGAAACCTGGCCTTGCTTACAGGACATCGAATATTCAGCACTAAATATTGCTACAGTATATCCACATGGTTTCAAATGGTTAGTCATAAATAAATAACATCAAAAACGGCAGTCTATGAGCATGTGACACAATGAAGGGTGCTGATAACCTCATTATTCACTGAGAGGAAAACGGAGAGAAAGCAGTTGGTTGTAAGGAAATATAAGTAGGAACTAATTAACCGTGAAATCGTTAGGGAACCGAGACATTGCACAAATGCATTCAGGATATGAATGTTAACACGTAATGCGCATTTACTCAGAAGCATATGCAGTCATTGCTGCTGTATAGAACAGTTGCACAGCAGGTCAGTGCGTACAAACACAAATGAGCACACACACACACACACACGCACAGGCGCACACACCAAACTGAAATAATAATTTGTAAATGCTCATAAACCCCCTGGGTAGGAATATAACAGCCAGTTATCAGGCCCTAAGAAGACCTACTAGTAATTTATGGCAGCCATTATCACTGTCAGGTGGCCAACATGCACAAGCACATGTATACACACACACACACACACACACACACACACACACACACACACACACACACACAACCATGCATCCGTCTTCCCTTGACATTTCTCTTGCAAATATCAGTTTAATAGGGAAGGCACACACATAAGGGCACCTCAGTATATTAGTGTCAGGTTGTTACCAAATAGGAAGTAAAGTCTGCAACCATAATTTTCAAACAAAGATTTATACTCCCATCATTACTTGGATACTGAGTTTGTTTGCAGAATTTAAGTATAAAGCAGTTGAAATAGGCAGCTCTTATTCCTCTGCAATTAAAAAAAATACATTTATATATATTTGTTAAAATTTCAACCAGCATAATGTAGACATTCTGTACCATAAGGGTTCTGACAGATAAAAAATGTTGCTGTCCCCTGGCTCTGCACTTTGAACCTATTCAATTTAGAAATAAAATAATGGTTACTACATCACATTACTCGCATAGTTCAGCCTGTGCATACATGGCAGTTTATGACCGCACCAACGAGGTGAAACGAGGAACATAAGTCTTGCGGATGAGCAGGAAATCATTTGTATGGTGAAGAAAAAGCACTTCTTGACCGTAACCTCAGGGGGATTCACCACTAGATGCAAAAATCCCTCACAAGCCTCAGAATTGGTTCTGTTATGGGTTTGTGAACGTATGGCTGCCGGTGTAGCGGCTACGCTGGCACTCAGTGATTTCACAGCTGATGGCAGCAATAAGATAAATGAAGGGGCAAGCTAGAGCACTGTGGGTGCTCAGAGTCAGCAAAAGAAAAGGTAAGACTGACATGGTAGGAAAGGCTTCTAGTTGAACAAAGCCACAAAGTCCACATAAGGCAGCAAGAGGGGAGAATGATGGCATGAGCCAATAACAGGACCCTCAGCCAGGTGACCGACACTTGTGACTCACGTGAGACCATTTTCATTTTATCATTTACTTTGGCGTTTCACTTGCTGTTTGGCTAAGTTTAGGCACTAAAATTATTTGGTTAGGTTTAGGAAATTAGCCAAACCCGCCTTGGGTTTAAATGGAAATCTTTCATGTTTGAAGCTTCTCGTCCATTTTCTGAATTATTACAGTGACGAGTCCGGCCCCATCCAATACATGATTAATTGGCTGAAAAGGAGCTACAGCAAAAATAAATGGCAATACTATATTGATTAGAAAAGTTTTTGTAATGTGTCAGAAATAAATGTAATCCAGCCGAAAATGTGTTTCCCTGAAAACATAATTAGGAATGCAGTTTTGTTGTGTAGCAGCATAACAGGAGACAGGTTTGCTTCAGTGCCTGCAAACTGTTTGACCTCCTGTGAGTCTGTCAAATTCCTCACCAACTCCATGCATAATATCTCGCATACATTTTTTTCTATATGGATTTAACACAAGCCAAAGCTGAGACCCGTCAATTTAGTATCCATGACTTTATTTCTAATTAAATATGATCAAAAAATGTGAAAATGTCTAAATACTTGGAGTCTGGACTGTCTTCATCACAGCAGAGGCCTGTGGCACTGTGTGATAGTGTGGTCACTTGTCTGCAACTGCAATGCCTAAATTTGAGAGGCAAAACAAAAACAATGTGATGCCTTGATTTAAAATATCTAAAAAAAAACAACTTCTTTTTTCCTCTAGAATTTTTCTTTTCGACAAAAGAAGACAAACTTCTTAAATGTTAAAAGGATAGCTTGCCTTTTTTGAAAACATGCTAATTTCCTCTCATGCTGAGAGTTTAATTAAATGATCCAAAGATCCTACCAGCACTACAGTCATGTGCTGAACCAGTTTACTGTGGCTTCCTGGAGAATCCCAATAAAACAACACAGTTCAACAACTCATTCTAATTTACAACCATGCGGAACATTCCCATTTCGTGAGGGTTTTCTTCATCTTCCTCTCCTTTGTGACCTTCACGGGGGACAGAAACGCAAACACTCCCTCAGGATGCAGTGAACTGTGTTCTTTGCGTGGCCATGTTTTGTGTGGATAAATGGGATATTGTAAAGTGGGTGTTGTCTTTGTTGGATTGATGAGATTTCCATTGTCACAACCCTCCCACTCTGTTAAAAAGCTGACAGCGAGAAAAATGAATGTACAACTCTGCTGTGTACCTCCTGGCTCATGACTGACAAGCCTTTGGCATCAGCAGGAATACAGCAGCTGAAGACACACACAGTCTCCAGGTGCACACCTATTTAATACACACATACAAGCTTCCTATTTGACTCGGCAGAAGTGTTTTACTTTGTTATTACTTTGGAAAACATAGAGGATGAATATAATTTGCATTAACAAAAGGGATGCTGGGTCCCTCTGATCACACTCTCACATACAATCTCTCACAAACATTACACACATACACAAACTTAAAGAGCAGCACACTCACAATCTGCTGCAGTTTGAAAGTCTTTTCAGTACTAGAGGAAAATCATTAAAAATACAGAACCCACATGTGCACTTGCGCTGCTGCAGTTGCATTCCAATTATGGAAACCACACAAGTTTTATTTGTAAGACCGCTGAGAACAATCCTCTGGTGAGATGACAGTTGGCTGTAAAATCACACACAACTACAACTCTCACTGAAGCTTTCAAAACACTTTAAAAAAAAAAAAAAAAAAGCTCTGAGGGAGAGCATCTACCGCAAAAGAACTTCAAAACTTTAAAATTACTTTCTTGACACCACATAGTGTATAGAAGGGGGAGAAGATGTACGGCATCTCCCCCACCTTCACACGCTATGGCTATTCCCAAATCCACTTCCATAATCTGGGATTTTAAAGAGTGAGAACCTCAGTGATAGAGGGAGCTTTTAAGAACTCTGGGACAGATGTGTCATGATTACTCATAGATTAAAAATGCTGAGCTTAGATTTAAACTCTGTCCAATATTCTTTTAGGACATTATCAACAATTATGTGAACACAACAATCAATTTTTCAAAAGAAAAAATAAATGCCCATTTTGCAATTTTTAGTTGTAGCCCTCGGTGATATCATTTTAAGCATTTTAGGACTTTTTTTTTGGTTTGTTTTTTTTTTTTTTACTTCATTTGGAAGCGATAACAGCAAATGGCATCACAATGAACTACAGTAGGGGCATTGCAATTGTGGTATAAGGTGCTTTTGAAGTAACTTTTTTTCCTAACATATGGTCAAAAAGGATTTTTTTGGAATACATATGTATTTGCATGACTGCATTACAAATTATTTGCTGTTTCTTATTATTTTTATTTAGCTCTGTTCAAAGATACAAAATCAAAGATGCCCAGGCTACGTAGGGTGAAGTGTAAGCGATTCTGAGTCCATGCTGTTTCTGATCGACTTCACTTTTAACCTGAGCCTGCTGATGTTTTTGCTTTCACACCTGGGGTCAGGAAAATGGTAGGCAAGGCTTATACAAACAATATATTTTCTGTTAATAGCTCAGCAGTCAACTATAAAATACTTTTGCAGTCTTGAAGTGAGCTGTTAACCTGAAAATTTGTAAAAACTGTAAAAAATTGTAGTCAGACACCAGTAACGGGAGCACCACTGCTAAAAACTTCTGATTCGGTCAAAGACAGTGGTGATTCTGAATCAAGATTATTTACTAAACATTTGTTCATTCGTGGGCTGCAAGGTGGCGCAGTTGGTTAGCGCTGTTGCCTCGGTTGCCGGTTTGCGTCCCGGTGGGGGCACCGGAATCTGTGTGGAGTTTGCATGTTCTCCCTGTGCAGTGTGGGTTCTCTCCCGGTTCTCCGGCTCCAGCCCCCCCTGCGACCCTCGTGAGGATTAAGCGGTGCATAGATAATGGATGGATGGATGGATGTTCATTCGTGTACCAAAAACCTCTGGATGGAGCTTCAATTGAGGGAATAAAGAAGAAGAAAAAGAAGGCTGGAGGGTCAGAACTTTACTCTAATATACTATTACACAAGTAATGCTGATAGGATTTCTGTCACCCTTTGGTCCTCCTGGCTGATTCATTCGACAAACCTGCTATTGTTAGAGTCAGTAATGGGTTTTTATACTAAATCTCATTCACGATAATCTCTCCTTAATCCCTGATTCATGACTTTGCCTCTGAACTTTTAGCTATTAAGGTCTCATAGTTTCCCCCTTCTCCGCATCTCCACTCATTTCTTCCTCGTCCTCACGCTCACTCAGACTTGTAATAACATCATTCCACAGGGACCAGATAAGTGTGCTTGTTGTGATAAGGAGTTGGGAGAGGGAATGATGCAATCTGTCTCCATCTCCTCCCACTGTCACAGCAGTTCAGATCAACTAGTGGATATGAACGTCAGCTCTATTGATGTGCAGCACAGCGTGGTTGGTATCTGATCTACAGAGGATGCACAGTCTCATCTGCAGATGCTGATGTTACTGCCTTAACTCATCCTGACAATTTCTAATAATGAAAGATAAAAGGTTTGGTGAGGATGGTCTTGAAAATGGTTGGTGATGGAAAGTTTTATGCTTTGATTTTGAATTATCCTTTAAAAAAAAAAAAAATTAAATTAAATGCATGAATGAATCAATTTAGCTAATTTTGTGTCTTCGGGGCATGTGACATTTAATCAAAGTGCTTTTAATTGTTTTCCCCTACTTTGCTATAAGCGTAGTCAGTATACACTCTACATCTAATGGTTGGGATGTACATTCTTGAACCTAATTAGTTATTGATCTTATTATGCTGAAAGATTCAGCCACTTTTCAAGTATTGACTTTGTCTATCTCAGAGCAACACATTGTTTTGTGTGAAACTGTCTACATGAGCGCTCTTGTGTTGAAAACACTAAAACCCTCACTGAAATTGCATTCATGACTAAGAGTATCATTACTTTAGGTTGTACAACTAGGCTGTATGTTTCACACAAATTGATTTTTTTCTGCCATCTCAACTAAATTACAATACCTGCTTGCATTAGCCACCAAGGTACTAACATCCATAAGATTTGTCTCAGCTTAAACTAATTTAAAACTTAAATGCAGTAGTTATATTCAGACTCATTCTAACCAGTAGCATGGTATATTTGTGATCAAAAGTTTTAAAAAATCTGAAAGTGAGAACAGAAATTGTAGTTTTCAAAAATTGGTCAACCCAATCTTGTGCAGCACTTTTGTATGCTTTTGAATAAAGTAATACTCTTCAGAAAACATATGACACATAAGCAACTCTACATTCATGACATTTAAATAAAAACAGAATGCCTAAAAAAACAAATAGTTGGATTTAAAGTTGAATTAAAAAGTAACAGTAACCAACAAGTAGCCTGGTCTTTTTAAGTTCTGTTTTAAAAATGTAGACACAATTATTTTTGGTGAATTCAACAACTACCTTCCAGTAACAAGACTCTGCTACAGGCAAACCTTCTTTCTATTTTTTTTTTTTTTTCATGTACTCAAGCCCTGGTTACGTGTCAGACCTTTCTCCAACTGTATTCTAACATGAGCAAGACTGTGTATTTCCTACTTACCATTATTTGACAGTCTGTGGCACCATATTTCTTGTCTCATTATTTTCTATCATACAGAAGTCAGGACACACCTTCCACTCTTCATCAATTTGTCTCCACTGCAGCTGCAAAACAAGTAACAAGAACCATGTAGATCAAACTGGGTTAAACATTTTTGGCTCGAACTAGCTCCAGCAGACACAGTGAATGATGGATGACAAGAAATTAGCAAGCTTACAAGTAAAGACAATTTTCCAAACGACCTTATATGCACCACTTCCTTGCTTGGTTACACAAGGGTGAAGGTTATTTCAGTTATTTTGCCTGATTAGAGGGAGTGTACAGACTTTTTTTTTTGGGTTCATAGGCTCATTTACTCGCTCACCTGCTAGCTTTGTTGCAAAACACCAGGGGGTAGTATACAGCATGGTGCTGAGAATAGAAGGAAGCCCTTGGGCTATTGTGCTTTACTAACAGTAATGTGTTACTGGCTGTTAGCTCATTAACTCACATTTGAGAAGTCCCCACATCGCAAAAGCTCTCTTGTTTCCAAGGACACATGTATGAAGTGGGTGTGACGAGGATTTAAATGCGACACACAGCCGGCCTTGTTGCTGTGAGCTGTATCATTTACTGCACACCAACTGAATCCTTAAGTACACACTGGACGCATCACACATAAGAAGCATGCACATCCACATTTATTGTACATAAATAGTCAATAGCCAGATATTTTTCAAGCACTATTCTAGACAAAAACATTTCTCTGCCATCACCAGTCTCCAACTCAAACGTGGACAGTGGATAATCCCAAAATGATCAAAGTTTCATCGAGCTGTCCGTTGGTCATTCGCCATGTGTTTTTTCCATCTTTCATTCAAGCTTTCTGTTCCCTTACTTTCTTTCTGAATGACCACAAGGCACTCTAACACCTGCTCTCTTTGCCTCTGATACTGGTTTTATTACATTATTTGTGGCAGTGGCATTATTTTTATTTATTGGGGCCTGAAACTGAAGAGCATTTTTAGATCAGATATTCGATCGCCTGTTTCTGAAATGTCCTAGCGAGGAGCGGCAAATCTTGTCATCAATCTGACAACACCTGCTCCAAGGATAATTGCTTTCCAAGAGGCCAGTGTCCTGCCATACGTCCCTGCTTACCATGCACATACACACACCTGCAATTTCTCTGCCTGCCTGATTCTACGTTGCTCAGCCACTTCAGCTAGGACACACACACACACATTTATCCCTGAACTTGCAGCTTTTTGTTTCATTCTCTCACACACTGTCGCTTGTCTTTTACATCTTTTTGTTCATTCCTGCTTGCAGCCTTTCTCTCTGGCACTCAGATACACATTTCCATATCACTTTCTCCCTCACAGCTTTCTAAAACTCTTCCTGTGACACATGACTTCAGACTTTCCTTTTCTTCTTCTATCCTGCAGTCTTTCCTGTATTGTGTGCTGCAGCTTTATGACCTTTTGCCTGACATTTTTTTTTTTTTTTTTTTTTGCCATAGGGAGAGATAACTCAGGTGTAACTAAAGCCAGTTACAGGTAAGAACAAGACATCCCAGTGCACACCACCCTGAGCTTAGAAACAGCTAATCAGTATATAATGCAGCCATTGTTACTTCTATTGATTACGTCTGTGTTTTTCTGCTACACCGGTGCTGTCACGATACAATTTATAGTTTTACATATTTCAACGAGTTGGAAACAGGACTGAACTTTTTCCCAGTTTTTCTGAAAACACAATGCAAACATATAGCGAAACAGCTTTTTCTGCTTTAATCTAATTTAATTTTCCAAAAACTTTTATAAGTAGAAAAGGTTCAAACCAGAAACTGTTAAGTTACTGGAAAGGTGAAAATGTTCCCTTTTAATCTAATAAAAGTCATGGTTATTAAAATTTGAAGGTTTTTCTTGCAGGTTCTTTTCCCCCTTGTGTTTCTTTGTAGCACATAAAATCATGACTCAGTCTTAAGTGTTTCATAGTCATGCTTTCAGCTATATCTACCTTTCGTCGGTGTCTGTTTCTTTATGATTCTCCATCTTCCTCCTTTTATCTTCCTGGTTGTCAGATATCAGTCTGGGCGATGAGAGACGGCGGTGCACTTGTGTCTCAGTGTAAAAGAGCCAGGAAAGTGACTGCACCTTTCCACACTTCACATCAAAGTGGCCTACAGGCACACTGCCATTTATGGGAAAACGCAAGAGAGAACCATCTGGGTAGAAAGAAAAACACAAAAATGTACAATAGCTTAGACATTAATAGCAAAGCAAACAGAGCGTCGGTGCTACTGTCTACAGAACAGCTCCACGTGCGTTTGTATGTTCTTACATTGGATGACATTGAGACAGAGCCTGCTGATCTGTACACTCCAGAGTAATTAATAAGCCCACTGTGCTTCACAGGCACGTTAGAGGGAGGAGAAGAACCAAGAGGATGAGTAGAGGGAGGGGAAAGCTGTGTTTAATTAGACTCATACAGAGGACTGGACGTCCTGTGGGAACTGCCAGTCCTTCATAAACTCTTAGACCAATTACCATTCTGCTGATAGAAGAACATGGAAATAGGAAGAGAGAACAATGAGGATTGTGGAAAGCAGGTATATGCTGGCAGGGCACATGCTTTACATTCACAAGATCCCCTGATTTAAAGCCATTTTCCTCATAATTTTGCTCTCAGTACATTTACGAATTCATATTGTTGCAGTTGTAACTTAGAGCATAACTCTGCAAGCATCACATATATTTGAATAAGATGATAAAACAAACAACAGTAAACATCTGAACCCTGGAGAGCAGAGATATACTGTAGTCTGCAGCACACACATTTCCAGGTGGGTAGCCGTGAGTTAAGGTCTGCATTGCTCTGATACAGGACAGGCAGAGCGCCGCATCCATCTGGCAGCCAAGCACGCACAGATGGAGGGGGGTGTCTCTGAGGCTCAGGGGCCGGCGCTCCTGGATCTAGATGTCCTCGAGCTTTTTGATAAGGTGCGACTCTGAACTCACACTGTGACACATACTTCCTCTCTCCTTCTCCATTCTTCATCTCTCCCCAGGTCGCGATCATACGCAGCAGTGTATGTCACTCTATCAAAAGCAATCTCACTCTCATCTCCACATGCAGGCCAGCTATCCATCTGTGCCCTGGTCCGCGGATCTTTAATTGTTTCTCTGGTGCACTTCAGCTTTGAATTTAAGGGACTCTCTCAGAGCATTTTCAAAAACAGTTACAGCAGTTTCAATTTTGAGTCCTTGGCTGTCACAAAATGCATCTCAAAATCAAATCAGTGATTTCCTTTCAACCTAGTAATTTTTTAAAAATTACATCTGCTATAATTCCCATTAGCACCTGAGGATTATGCTCCCAGGTCTTGCACATACTGTATGTTATCTTACCATTATCCTCCAGCTCCGGCTTTGACTGGTGCCAAAGTCCAAGTAAAAGTTCTCATTATTCCACACTCAGTACCACATGTTTTTTTTTTTTCCCTACCCAATTTGACAGAACAGCAACAGCGAAGAGGAAAGACAAAGAGAGGCATGGAGGATGAAGACAAATAAGGAACGAAAAGAAAGAAGGGCAAAAAGGAAGTAAATAATGAGGGCAAGGAGGTCGAAGAAGGATGTAAGGAAAGGGGGTAAGCAGAAGAAAATGAAGGACAAAACAAGCAGGACAGACTCTCTGAGGCAAAGAGCAAAAGATGGGGAAAATAATGGGGTAAAAATGGAATGTAAGGGTGAAAAAATGCAAAGGCAAGTAGGCACAAGGAAAAACAGATGAAGAAAGAAAGATAGGTAGAAAAGGAAAGAAGGACAGTGGGAAGTGAATGAAGCAGGGAATGAAGAAAAATAAAGAAGGAAGGCATAGTTTGGGTAAACTGAGAACAACTCTTTCTCTCTCTGTCTTTCCAGCTCAGTACTGACAGACTTGTTGTGAGCTGCTGCAACAGATTGGCATCACAGTCCATCACCAGGGGAGACAGTGGCCACTCTGCGTGACTGATAACACAAACACGCTGTTACCTACACACACACATACACACACACACAAGCAGGCGTACAGTTATTCGCACCCACGGACGAACGCGGAAACACACACACACAAGAAGTTTTGCGCGCACTTGCCCTTTGAAAAGAAAAAGACAAGGAGAGTGTAGGAGAGCAGCAGAGAGTGGAGAGCAGCAGCAGCAGGAAGCAAGCGAGGACGGGAGGTGACAGAGGATGGTTACCTCGGCAACAAGGTCTCTGATGACAACTGCCTAATCAGTGGGTGGACAGTCAGATACCCAGGGTGATTCCCCCGAGACGTAAGCTCATTTCACCAGTGGATCGCGGGAACTACTTTACATTAATGAACACAGAAACTTTTTTTTTTTCTTTTTCAAATATGATCAGAACCCACTTTTCTTATAGTCCCTTGACGCCAAGGTGTTTTAATACATATACTGTACACACGCGTACAGTTAAAAAAAAAAAAAGATAACAAGAAAGAATGGCTGTGAGAGGACTTCCATTGAAGATGCAGGAGATTCACTGAGAAATGTCACTCAGTTCACTCTAATATGTAAAGTAGAAACAGGACATTTCATGTGTACAGCATGTTTTGGAATCATTTGTTTTCTTTTAGGAAAGATGTTGAAAATTTGGCCACACAAATCAGATAGAACATGTCTACAGTATAGAATGTTGTTGCTTTCTTGGGGTGCATAAAAACTCACAACCCTATCCAGTCATATTATTTCTAAGAAAAGTGATAACGGCAAGAAATGATTGTTGCGTCTGATAATGTGCGATGGGAAAACCTATACCAGCGACAGAGAGTACTAGATAGAATTAAACTACTGTCTATGCGTTTTGTTTCTACTAATCTTGGTAATCTTCACTTTGGTATTTCATTATTGCTATGAAATGTTATCTGTGTCACATGAATAAAGTAAAAGTGACTGATGTTGGGTGTTTTGGAGCGAGAGGACATGTCCAAAGAAATCAAAGCAACAGACAACCTATAGTTCCCTTTAGTACTGTTAAAGCTCAACTTATCAAAGTGGCGTCTTTACCATGCAGTTTTTACTTTATATGTTTTTCTTGTTTCTAATTCCCAGCGTGCAGTCCGGTACAAATCACACTCACACCTCCTTGGCAGCAGTCACTGGGTCAATAGAAGCCTTTGATTGTAACTGGTGGAAAATAGGCAGTTAATCAGAGGCGGGCAGTTTAACACCTAAGAACACCAATCAGCTGACAGCATAGGCACACCAAGAGAAGCATTTTAAAGTATTTACCTTAAGAATGAAAAAATGCTCATAGTAATTCTAAATTCTGACAGGTAGGAATTATGGAGTTTGATTGACTGAAAAGGGCTGTTAGCTCCACTCTGGTATAGGCCCTTGAGGGATTTTCATTTGGCAAACTGAAGTGATTATAACTGCTGTTGCTAGGTTTTCAGGGCATGTAGTATGAGCTGAGCCTGTGGCCGTGGTGACCATGTTTCCTGGCACAGGGTGGATCAGAGGTCACAGCATCTAAATGACAGGCAATTTGCAGACACAAAACACTGCTGCATTCCACATACATGGCTGGAAAACAAATGTAACATCACATATACACGTGTCAGGTGTCTATATAAGAAAGACGAGTGATAGAGAAACTTTCAGTGTTTCTGTCCTTGAAGATATTTCATGTATGCACGCAGTTTCTAAGCACACCGAACAAAGTAAGTTGAAGCATATTTATTTACTTTCCATTGTGTTTATCAAAATGTAATCCAAGTCTAAAGTTCTCCGCACAAGATAACAGATGACATCCTCTCCTGTCTCCCTCCATTTTCCTCTTGCTCTGTTTCCTCTCCTCTGCAGCCACTGTGTCTGTGACAGTCATTAGACTAAGGAGATATCGGATAGCAAATTTGGTACCACACAAGCGCACACACAAATGGTGTGGCATCGCACATTGCATCCACGGAACAGATGGTCGATTTCAGATGTCAAGCTCACTCATCATTCTCTGCTACTGGTGCCCTTCTGCTACCTGTGAATGTCATGCTTGTTAGTCTCACTTCTCTAAAGCGTGTCGCAGCAGGACGTAAATAACCAAACTTTAATTTCAAGCAGCAGTGACACAAACTGAGAAGAAGCTACTGGCCCCATAGCTTTTTTTTTCCAGTAGACATTATCTTGTACAGGTCTGGCAGGTTGGGTCATGAAATCTGTTACAGTTTTGGTAGTTTTAGTCAGACATATATGCCTCAATACACCATAAACCACCTTATTTTGAACAAGAGGTCATGTGGTTTACATGACATTTTCTAGCGAGGAAGTAAACCTAATTTTTGCTTGAAATGAATGTTTCAATGTTTGCAATCTGTGTATTTACAGCTAAGTTAGGTTTTTATAAATGCCAGTCAACTAGTGTTTGCTCATTTACCGTGCCCTTTAGTATGGCTTAATTCCTCTAAAAAAAAGAGGCACATTTTGGAAATGACACATTGGTGCTTGTCCAAAGAAAAACATTGCGGTCAATGAAACACAAAACAAAGGGACCCTTGAGATGCTTGCGACCTAAATCACAGCTGCATACGAATTTGCACAATGATTTCTCTACACGGTACACTGGCAGGAATATAGTGGAAAATACCTGGTTGCTGTCTAGTGTCTGTAAAATTCATTGGTTTTGAAGGATTATGTATTGACATTACTGGACATTTTTGTGGTCATGTAGGCAAAGTTGCAAAAAAAAAAAAAAACAACTCAAGAAGCAATTAGGACTCGCTTTCCTCAGGAGGGGAAATAAACAAAATAACTTATTTTAATGTAGATATGTTGTCTTCTGTGAATACTTAATTGTCTCTCCAGTCAGTGAAGCTAAAATATTCAAGAGTTTGTGTTGAGTACTGTGCAAAATGAGGTCTGTGCAGAGCTTATGTTTACATTCATTTACTGAAGGGGAGATACACTAAGAATATAATATAATATAGATAATATTTATGTGTTAAAAAAAAACATGACAGGAAAGGAGCGTTGATTCTTGAGTCCACTACACATCAAGAAAAGTGTGCAACACCTGCTTTAAAGCCATACTGCTAGCATCTACCAGCACCTTTAAACCTCACTCATTAAGACTTTAAATAGTGTTGATGTGGTGAGAGCACTGCAGTCAGCCAAGAGCTGCTGCCTCCTGCAGGGACCCCTGCTGTTGTCTTTTCACCAGGGTTCCAATGTTTCATCTCATTGTTTGGTAACAGTGAGATCCATGTAACACCCAGCCTGCTGTTCCCAGTTTATAAATCTAAACTCTCTCACTCATTTTCTTTGCCCTTCTTTGACTTTGGTGGCAACATTAGATTCTTTTATTCATTTATGCACCTTACAGCATTCACACACCTCTTTATCTGGTAGGTACACTTGTTCTGTAAATAATTCTGTCACTTTTGTTGAATAAATCATGCTTTTTAGTTTTTGTCTTTTTCTCACAGCCATAAAAGCCACATTGTGACACAGCCCTAAATCCTGAACTTATGGCTAGAAATATTCTACTTTTTACTTCATTGCATTTAGATAAAGCATTTACCTATTGAATCACACATCACATATATTCATGAAATATGATGATCTACAATTCATGCAGCGTGTCTTCATCATCATACAATGCCTGAACTAAAATGCTGCGTATAACAAGGCAGGAAATGCAGCCAAGTTAAGGGCACAAATCCCTTTAAAATCTTACCTTAATTAACCAACAAGATATGTTATGTTAATTAGTGTGCTTTAGAAGTGCTGCCAAATACATTTGTTTTACCTTTGGACAGAGCCAGGCTGGCTGTTTCCCAGTTTCCAGTCTTTGTACTATGCTAAGCTAAGCTAAAATAAGCTTCTCCTGAATTCAACCTTTTGTTTTGGTTATATATATGAGAGTGATGTCAATCTTTTCATCTAACCTTTAGCGGCATGTATATTCACAAAGTGTACTTCACAAAATGTCTAACTATTATATGTTTAATCAATGATCCCGCATTCCAAATGGTTTTCATGAAAGTAATGAGTCTATATTTCTCTGATCAGCATACTGAAGGTCTCCTACACTGTGTCTGCAATGAACACATCAGATCCAAAAGTTCTGCCATCATATCTTCACTTACGTGACACCATGTGACATATTAGCAGGGTCATGTGGTAGGTGCTCCATCGATGGGAATGTATTCAGCATCTGACTCAGTGCTTAATGTAATTTGGTGGTTTGCATTGATTTCTCCTCTTGCCTGAAATTACCCCTTCACAGGGAGCCACCTGGACCAAAGATTTGCAATGAAATAAAATCTATATTTCCATTTCTTCTCAGTTAATGTTCCTGTACTGTGGACAACATTAACCTGACACAGCTATAGAAGTCTATTTGCACCCATAACAAAACAGTGAAATGACATATGGAGTTATAAGTGAAAGAGTGGTCACATAAATGTCTGCAGGCGGTCATTATAGAATCTAAAACCAAGCTGTGCACTGAAATATGTAATTTGTCCTGCAAATAATATAATACCTTTCACCGCTTTCCAGTCCATATTCCAGCACCCTACCATCTACAATTTTAGTAAGAACCCTGTGCAGCAGTATATTAAACAGTAAATGTGCTACATTATGCATGTACATAGGCCGTACTCACAAGGCTGCAGGCACAGATTACTGTGGCACACTACACTCCCATGCAAACTGCTGAATGATGCCCAAAAGAGGGAATGTGAGCAGCATGCTTCCCTTTGCTGAGCTGTCAGATTAAGGATTATCAGGGAGCCCCATTAAAACTCACAGCACTGATCCACTTTCTGCTCTCCCATCAGCTGTTTGCGAAACCTGTCAGAGAGACGGAGCGAGTATCAGGAGTATCAGAGGGAGGGCAAAATGGGCTGGAATGAGTGAGGAGAGGAAGAAAGTGTCGGTAAAGTAAGAGCGAGGCAATTACAAAGAGGCAGAGGGAGGAAAGGGAATTGACAGTCGAAGAGAGGAGGAGAAGGACAGCTGATAAGTGACATGTTATCAGCTCTGATTTACGGAGTTGTGTAGGCAATTCAAAAGCTTATGTTCCTAACACATCAGCTTCCTTCACAAACCACAGTGGGGGAACCCCACTGCTGGTACATTTCAATACTGCCCTCTACAGGCTGAAGTGGGAATTGCATACCTAAGAAAATAACAAACAGAGAAAGAAAGAAAGAAATTTATAAATACAGGCTAAAATTTAGGGACCTTGAAAAATCCCAAAAAATTATTTGATATATTCTGGAATAACTGATAAAAGTAAACTTGTAAATAATTACAAGCAGCAATTTTGTCAAATAATATCAAGCTGAGATGCTACACCATCCACATTCTGCGATAGCAGCTGAAAATAGCAGTTGGACAAAAGATGGTTGAAGCTTGAGGTTGAAATGAAACTGCGCTTATATTCCAACACGAAGTCACACAAAATCTCATCCAGGCTCTGTGTGGCCAACTACCCAGTAAATAGCATCACCATATACAGAAAAATCGTGCAGAGAAAAAGCCTGCCAGGGATTAAAGGCTTCACTTCACATACAGCTGTAATATTTTTACTACAATGGCTGTGCCTTTGATATTGCTACCAGCCACCAAGGGCATATTCTAGAATGTGTCAAATATTCATAGAGTCCACTGACCCCAACTATCCTTTAAATGCACACAAACACAAACTGAAGACTACTGGATTAAAGTTTAAGACCTTGCTGAAACAAGGAAAACGTAGATCACAAAACTGCTGACCAAAGCTTAACTGCCGGGATGAAAAACTGTCCTTGTGCATGAGTTTAACTTTGTAGTGGGAAAAGCAAGGATCTCAGACCTCATTCAAACCAGTAAGTTGAAGCTGCAACACACACAAAGAGAGAGAAAAACATTTGGACAAGACACAGCACCTTTGGATCTTCCCTTAACTTCAAGCTACATCACATGCAGCTACCATCCCTTGCAGGGTATACATTAGACAAGGGTTCTGCGGCTCAGCTCATTACTCTGCTAAACAAAGAAGAAACGTACAACAGTATGCCTTACATCAGCAGTTCCATAATCATAAGTTACCTTTCATGTTTTTGGCTGTTTGGCTGCCATCTTGGTGAGAAAGATGCTGGCTTGAGAGTGGGACACTCAGAAAGGCCCTGCAGCAGTGACACCATGTTTAAACTGGCTGAAATCACCGGCAGAAGTGAGAAGCAGAGTTTCACTGAAGCCGTTATTCCCAAAGGGACAGCTTGCCTCTTTAATGTGAGAAAACACTCAACCTGTCTGGACAGAAAAGTCAACCCCTTCACCTCTTCTTCTTTTACACCTGAACAGAGCTGCCAGGAAAGCTAAGCCTTGTACAAAAATGATTCTAATTTTTTTTTGGTCTCATTTCCCCTGAGGATTAACAACAAGGATGCCTGTTGGCTTGTGCAATTCTTCCCGTGCCTTTCAAACCTGAGAACAATGTTTTACTGCCCCCCAGTGGAGAGATTTTCTCACCGCACCTCCCATCCTAATGCTGCAACTTGACAAGCTTGGGTTGTGTGACACTGTACAGTCTGCACTGCCACAATTTCAACAGCAGTGACAGCAACGTTTAGAAAGAAATTGTTTGACGTATAATTTGCTTGAAATTACCTGTAAATGAGCCCGCTGCCACTGCATCAGATGTTATTATCACCGTTTCCATATTATCACCTTCATTACTTTGCCATCAACTGCCAATTCATTATGTATTCTGACAGAGTGGAGCTGCTCAGCCATGTCCATCACTCTCCAGTCAGGCTGATATTAGAGCTGCAGCGGGGCTGAACAGCCTGCAGATCTCAGGTCCAGGGGTGATTTGTACAGCTGCTCTCAGCGTGGAGAGATATTGAAGAGCCCATAGAGCATCTATAATTTAATGGCCATTTTATGCCATTCTAAATAAATTAAAGACCTTTTCATGTTCAACCGTGCTTTAATCATATCCTCTGAGAGTAATGGCTTTCGAATAATGCATATACTTCATGGTTTCAGCTCTCTCAGAACTGTTTGTCTCTTGGTAGGCATGTTTTATAAAATGCATATCTCGACCTCCTGTCTGTCCACGTGTCTTTTGACCAATGACACATTTAGATCTTACATTCAAAATGTAAGCAAAATGTACATATTTGATTTGAATTAACATTTTATATTTTAAAAAGCAGCAGCACATTTTTCCCAGCATCACATAAAATACCACCAATAGAACTGATTAATCCTGGAAAACAACACTAGACTCATCACTGGAACACTTTGCCTTTGGTAAAATCTGAACATAGCAAAGGTTTTCCCATACTGTACCACATGAGGTTGGAAAACCCGATTGTTTTTCAAATGGTTTACTGTAGCTGATGATTGGGTTTTTTTTGTGGATAGAAATCCTTCTCAGCTGAATTTTTTTTTTTTTTAAGTATTGATCAATAGAAATACATCAAACATGAACCAACAGAAGTTGTACTTTCCTCCCTATTGTTAGGAGAAGTGCCTGAAACTTTCTTCTGAGCTGATTAAAACACAACTTTAATATAAAACAATTGTACCCGCCGGGGCTTTGCAGATGAAAGGTTGTTGTTGCACATGTAAAATCAATTGCACACAGTTGAACAAATCCTTCAACGGGGTGGTACTGCAAGAATTCATGTTTTTCAAATAAATGTCCTCATTCAATTCCCAGCTGTGATTGATAATGAGATCTTCATAATTGCAAAAGGCAACACAAACAGTGACGACTCAGGATGCTGAAAATGCTCTTTGTACAACTAAGCTGATATACTGACAAGATTTAAACAGGCACAGGTCAAGTGCAGTGTGAGATGATAAACTGCATTTGTAACAGACATGATTCTGGCTAATTAGGCCTGCAATCCTCCACGTGCAGTTAAATTGTGTGATCATTTGGCGTGAAGATGGTTAGCTGTTCTAAAGTTGCAGTAGATTTGGATGCGTCAAACAAGGAGAGTCTGTTTTTAAAGCCTGAGTCATTTAGTCATCTTCTTTTTTTGACACTCAAAAAACAAAAAAAAAATCATTAAGGTTAAAATAAGTATCACTCAAAAACAAAACACCACCGCAGCCAGCAAGACATAACTTTTACCAATTAATATGACGTGCAAGCATTAGCACCAATCAAAACGACATCTCTCATAAAAGCTTCAACCATAACGGCAATAATTTGACGTGTCTTCAGAGGCAACACTTATTAAAACTGCAGGAGTCGTGAGCTGAGTTTTTTTTTGAAGGGTTTTCCATCTGGAGAAACTAAAGAAACCACAGAGCAGGATCATTAAATTTGATTTGAATGTGATGAGTAACGCCTCGAGCCATTTATAATGAGTCACAGTTTTGAATCTGTTTTTAAATAAATCTTTGATAGCTTGGTGAGCATGCCTTTTAGGCTTCTATATCTTAAAGGGCAATATTTTCCACATGTCGCCATTTAGACACATTTTAGATTTTATCCACCGCTACTTCTGTAAATTTACACATTTTCCGGGACAGTCCTGGTATTTCTGATGGGAATTAGTCTGTTGATCAGCCAAGCAATGCTGCACCTTCATTCCCAATGAGAATCTACAGCATATCATTTAACTTCCCCCACCGACCGAATCTATCCTTTTTTTTGCAGAATTCAGATAAATGTCTGTGAGCCCAAATCGCTTGGTGGTCACGGAGCAACGGTTTAATCAGAAAATTCACACTCCAGACTGAAGTATTGCAGTACAGGGCTTTGCATGAGCGTTTAAAAGGCAAGTCTGCAACTTTAAATTGGCTGTGGAGAACCCTGGTGGTCAGTGTGGCATCAGATAATAGCAGTATTAATAAGGAAGAAGAGAAATGTCCCTATTGCTCTTAATCACCTTCTGACTGTCTGCACTCCCACAGCTAAGTGAGAACCAAGAGGAATTAAAACCTCCATCGGGACAAATGTGAGATATTCATCCACATCTACGAATCATTAAAACAGCCTAATTTGAAATTATATTTTCAAACATGATGACCTTTTGCCAATATAGGTGAGTCATTAACTCCCTATTGGACTACAGTGGCTACTAATTTATATTCATCAAATGCAGAAGCTTGTCTGCTCTTTTAACAATTAATCTTTAAGTCTTTATTAAAATTTTACTAAGGTCAATGAACAAAGTAAGACTTGGGCTGATGTCCTGCCTACCTCACTTACTCGCTCATTGTCAGGACTTTGCAAGGTTTAGTTAAATGGATTCAGAATAAGCCAGGATGGACCCGCAGGTGACAGAAATCACAAGCTGAAGCTCCAGTACAGGCCTGGAGGCTACAATGTTCTCCTCCCTCGAATTCATCTTTCTGCTGTAGGAGAGAAGAGGGAATGTGCTCACCATCCTAACAGTTTGCTTTGTCCTCTGGACCACTTCAGTTCTTCAGACCTGTGATGCTGTACAGACACTGTCCTTACTGACTGGTCTATCCCGAGCAGTTCGTTCATTATTCACACTCCTCTCTCACTCAGAACAAATTCTCAGGGAGGTACTGGAATCTTGCAGCAGCAACACAGAATATAAATTACACAGTGTTCTATATATTTGTACCTCTTATACTCTACTAACCACATTGTGGTGACTCAGATAAGACAAACCAGCATCTACAGTATGACGTTATTCAAGTCTCTGTTGGAGCTAGATGAAAAGACAGATAGACCTCTGTTGGCTTCATGAAGCTAGAGCCAGGAGGCAATTAGTTTAGCTTAGCATGAAACCTAAAAGCCTGAGAAACAGCTAGCGGGGCTGTGTCAAAAACTTTAAGGCACTTTGTTTAATCTGTGCAAAAATCCAAACTTAAAAAGGACAAGCTGTTGGTTTACGTTGTGTGCCGAAACTCCAAAACTGTTTATGACTGAGTAGTGACTTTCTGAACATCCTATTCTTTGCCAAGAAACCCTTTCAGCACATATCCTCCTGAGAAGATATAAGATGTTGTTTATAGATGAAACAAACAAGATAAAATATGTTGATAATGCCCCCTGGCTGTAGCTTCTTATTTAATATACAGACAAGAGAGTGGTACTAAATCAATATTAATTTAAGCCTTGTGTTTTCAATAAATAATCATCAATTCCTGCATAAAAATCAATATGATTCAGCTGGAAAAAAAACAAAAACATACTAAACATTGCGGTACAAGCTCTGTACACACAACTGTGGTGTTGCATTTGTAGCAAAGGCTCCACAGTTTGTTGACTCTATTTGAATTTATTAGACTTTCTTGTTTGTTGTATCAGTGCCAAAGCTTTTTGGCAGCAGCTTCCTGTTTAAAGTCCTCCGGGAGGACACGGTAACCTTTGTGCTTTATCGAAGTATTATTTTCTCATTAACTTCAGTCACAACAATGCTCAAAACCGTATAATAAGAAGCTTTTTAATCAAGCGCGTCGGCGGGATGGTTTGTGTTTGCTCGTTCTTGTAGAAGCAGAATTGATTGAAAAGCTGTAAGATGGCATTTAGCTTCACTAGGAATCATTTAAATTACCAGGAAAAAAGGTCACTCAACAAAAATAGCCTTTATTGATAGGTAAAATCAATTATATTAAGGCAACAGCAATACTGAGACTCACAAGCAGACTGAGTGATTTATTTTGGTTTTGGTGGCAGGTTTAGGTCTTTTTGTATAAAAAAACAAAAAAACTAAAATTCCTTTAAATCAGTGAAGGAAATAGGAGGTTAAAATAAGGTACTTCAGAAATGATTGCCACTGTCTTTGGCTGGATCGCTGTGCTTTGTATCCTCTGATTTGGAGCTCTGTTGAAACAAACAAAACATGCATTATTTTATGAATACTGCAACAGCTACTTTAGATATGTTTCAGAACAACACATACATAAGTAGATTTTGAGCTTTCAGATGTCAACGTTGCTTTGCATAATTTTAATAATGATGGTGATAAATATGCAACAATACCCCGATTAAAGACAAGGTTTGAAACGTGAATTACACTTATCTGCCTTCTTAATGAAAGAAAGATATAAAAGTTTCATATCATTCTCATGTCAGTACAACACACATGAGGCCAGTGCTGCTCCTCGAATGGCCACTTGAGGCTGGCTACAAAAACGAATCACTCCCCACTGTGATTTGTTAAAAGTTAAAGCATCAAACTTTACAGCAGAAATTAACACGATGACAGCGTGGTACCAAAACACGGTTTTGGCTTCAACAGCTAATTTCCAGTGCTAATGATTAAAGTTGGAGATTGTAGCAGCTCTGAGTGGCAGCTTGGTGCGGTCACAGGACAGTCCATGACCAAAAGACCGCTTTATCTCCAGTGTAAATGTGGAGGAGTTGGGCAATGCCAAACTTGCCGAACTGAATTTAAAACCGCTGTTCAAGAAACTTATAGATGACTTGGTGGAAAGTTCGTCCATCTTTATCAACAGTCTATGTTCAGGAACGGCTGTACTTCACTTGGCATAAAGACTGGAAGTAGGTGCAGTGAAGACGTATAGAGAATTAACATGTGAACTTTAGACATGCAGGCTGGTGTATTTTTCTTCTTCTTTTTTAACCTTTGGATAAACAATCCTTGCAATAGCTTTCTATAGAGAGGAGAGTGGTATCAATCTTCTCCTCTCACTCGAATTATGAAAATAAAAAGGCACATTTCCAAAACATGCTGACTGACTCTTTTAACTGTAAAAAACAGAAAATCCTGAATGTCAACCTAATGTCTGCTATAAACACAAAACACTTGGTGTTAATGTGAGTGTGCTTAGTTGTCTGTCTTTCAGTTTTGGCCCTGTGATGGACTGACAATCTGTCCAGGGTGTACCGTGCCTTTTGCCCTAAAATCAGCTGGGATAGGTGGTGTATAGACAATTAATCAGTGGATAAATGTTGGTCTCCTCCTCGATGTACCTTGGACTTGAAGAGCAGATTAATGACGCCCTTTGAACGTCTGTCTGCTGTCCGGTCAGAGGTCCCACAGACAGACATGCTCTTACTGTCTCTCCTGGCCCTGGAGGTGTCCACCTCCTCGGTCCCTCCAATCACTGCCAAGGACAGACCTGCAGGCAGGAACAACTGCGGATTTAGTGTTTGTGTCTCACTGATTACAAGCTTACAACAGAACCTTTGCCTCTTCCTGCAGCCAGACATTTTTTTTTTTTTTTTTTGTGGTAACTAATTGCACTCTTGCAGCTGTTCTGCTGATGCACTGTGTGCTCTGGCAACACTGGTGGCGCTGTGTGTATGTTCAGTCAGGCAGCACAGCTTGTAGTTAGCGGTGCTAATCAGAGATAGTGTATTAACACCACAGTCAATGCTGGCTCAGCTGGTCCGATCATGGAAGGACGCCAGTGAAGAATCAGTGAACTGAGGTCAGATGCACTGCTTCTAAGTGCAGGGTTACATCACTAAAACAATTAAATATTAACTGAATGATGCTGCATTAAAATTACAAAATTACGACATGACTGATTCGATAATTTGCCGCCTCTGTGTTAGGTCAGGTTGTTACTGCTACATTGCCCAGCTTGCCAATTTGTTTCTATATACACTTGACTGTAATGACCTTGCTTTTTTATTTTTTTCTCACAGTCAGCTTTCTAGACCAGACAAAAAATAAAAAACTGCGCTTCTTCTCAGGTCATGACTTTGTGGGCCCTTATTTTACAGCTGCAACTCAGCTACAGTGCGCTATTCACTCAGCACTAGGTGGATTTGTGTGTGTTTGTCACCGGTGATGGCAGGCAGGGATCTGGAATTGGCATTGGTCAGCAACACATTTCCTTCATTTGGCTCAGACAAGTTGGTGTCACTGCGGAACTCCTGTTTCTTGGACAGCTAGAGGGAGACAGAGATCACACAAAGCTCAGCAATGAAACCAACATTTCATGAGTTAAATGCCTTACATGTAACCTTATCAGCTCCTCTCTTCTCTCTTTCACATTTTCCCCTCTTTTATTCAATTACTGCTGAATCTCACCCGTTTGCAGTCCAGCGTATTTGTCCTTTCTCTTTCCTCTGAGATGAAGATCATGCTGCTCCTTTTCTTCTTCTTCTTACTCTTCCTCATTTTGACCTCTGCATCGCCCACCGTCACCACTCCCTCCTCCACCGTACTTACACTAACACTGCCGCTGGAACGCTGCAGGCTGGAGGTCCAGGAGTTCGGAGACTCAGGAGGGAGGTCCCTGTTCGGAGGCAGGAACGGTGTCAGTAGTGAATTAAAGGAGTTAAAAGCAGATTTTTAAATCTCTGTTGAAATTGGACACATATATACATTAATCACATAGATGCAGATTAATTCTTGGGGGAGTCTTTTGAGACCCTAAGGTCACAAACATGCATGCTACCTGTCTGCATGGGTCTTGGTTGGAGTCCCACATTCAGATCCTTGCAGAGAGGAAATGGAGATGATGGACTGACGAATGGAGCGCAGCATGGAGCGAGGACGAGTGGACTTTCTCTCATCCAAATCGGGCTGGAGAGAGAGATAGAAAGTTGTGGCAGTGACACAATGCAAAAGCACATCTTTAGAGACAAAAGAAAAGCAAAAGACAGTGAAAACACTGTATCATCACTCCGCCTATCATTAGTTTAATTCCTCCTGAACGGCAGAGCCAATTTGGAAGTTAATAACCATATTTGCTCCAATTTAATTCATCCAAATTTAAAGGTACAAATCCTATATTAACACTCCACTCACGGGTTTTGTGAGTATTTTGATCTTTGAATTTGCCTGGTTCAGCTAATTTGCAGCTCAATTAGTGCAGCACTGCCACAGCTACTCTGGCTTTGCACAAAATTAGATGTTTTGGTTTACAGAAACACCAAGTTTCACTGAAAAGGCTCTCATTATCCTACTTTTTTTTCCCTCTCTTCTCCGCCTCCTGTCACTCCCCCCCCCCAGGTCTTACCAGCTCTCTCACTCCGTATTCTTTCTCCACTTTCTTCTTTAGCTGTTTGAAACATTCTTCCATGCGGTCATGGAAAGGACGCAGGTCATCTGTCACTCTCTTTCCATGGAGGGAGATTCCTCCACCTAGTAATGGGATCTATAGATAGAAATAATATAGCATCACTTGGAGGAACCACATGAAAGAAACCCAACTATATGTGCTTTGTACTTGTATTTTAAAATGTGCGTTAACATGTTCAGCACCTGCCAGGCGATGAGGTCTTTGAGCCGCAGCAGTTTGTCTCTGTCCTCCGGGTGCTGCTGGTTGTATTCTTCGGTAAAGAATGCCTGATGCAGAGAAATGTTCAAGATTGAGACAGTTTTTAAATGAACACCTGACTTTTCCACCGACATGGGTAATCATTTTATGTGGGATATTATAATACAGAATGCTGTTTGAAGGTGAATACCAAAGACATTTTGAGCTATGAATACACCACACTCTAATAAGTATAGTTAATTTAATGCTTTTTGGACCGCAAAATTTAACTTTGATCATATTCAGAGCCTCAGGAGGTGATACAGATTTTTTATACTAAATACATTTAAGTCAATGCATTATGACAGATGAGTCTTTCACTGACGCAGTCTTTCATAACTTTTTAAGGACTTACTCAGACATGGTGAATAATTGTCCTGCTTAGTCATAACACATCTTTTACAACAGATAACAAAGACTCATCAAGCATAAATCTCAGATGTAACACTATTTAGTAGGAGAATGGTCAATAACTGACCTAGATAATATTATCTGGGTGAGGCTTTGAGTACTGGTGCTGATCCTTGACAGTTTAACAAGTTACCTTCTCATACTTGGCAAAGCCGCCCATTACAGCTGGATCCACGATGCCATTGAGCAGCATGGAGAGAGGGTTGATGGGAAGGCTCCAGTCAGCCTGGTACTGGTTAATCATGGTCAGAATCTTCTCATTTGTGGACTCCATGGTCTCTATGGCATTCTCCAGTGGAGACAAGGTAGTCTGGGAAGGGAGGCGGTGTGGTAGAAGGAGGATAGGGGGGGAAAAGAATTGAGGGAAGAGGAAAGGCACAGATGAAATAAAGATGGAGGGTTTTTACAGAATCAAGTGTGGGAGATGTACAATAAAAAATTTAGCAAAAAAGAAGAAAGAAAATGAATTTAATCAGTGGTGGTGAGATGGAGAGCACGTTACACTGGAGACAAATATCTCACAGCAAACATACAAGTCAAACATGGAAGCCCTGCTGGCTTACATGTTTCATGTCAGTAGCCTCAAACCAGCGCAGGATCCCAGGCAGCTTATACACAGTGGTGAAGGTTGTGCGCTCAATCCACATGGACTAAAACAAAAAAAAAAAACAAGGGAGAGAAGAAAAATAATAAAGCTGTCACATGAATCTCTGCCACTCATGCATACTTATAACCCAATGTTGTGTCTTGTATTAAAGACTGAACTCGTACCAGACACTTGCTGCACAATTTCATTTAGATTTCATCTAATCCAATCATACACCACAGTAATACCTGAATCTGATGCTGCATCTCGAGTGCTCATCTGAAACCGAAGCGTAAACGGATGTCTTATCGTATAATTGCACTATAACCTGCTGTCAAATAATATCCTATTATTTTACAGAACAGGAACTCCTCTTTTCAGACTTATAACAAGAATACAATACCTACTGAAATGCTTTTATGGTCCCCGTGGCGATAAATCTTTTAATTTAACAAAATAAATAACAAAAACAAAACTTACAGCAAACTCATTGTTTGGGTCCACAGGTCCTTTCCTCACAGGTCTGGAATAGTGGAATCGCTGCACGTAGTTAGACTTGTAGAAGCTAGATTGTGCAGGAAGATAGACACAGAGGATAGGAAAGAGTTCAACAAAGAAAATTAAAGAAACCATTTACAAGTGAGGAAAATGTTGCCCATGTCCATAGAAGTGCCAGTTTCCTTTTAATCTTGGCTTGTAATTATTATCCAACTGTACTGACTTGATGATCTGGTCAGGAACAGGTTTGTTCTTCAAGCGAGGAGGGATCTCGAGGACGGGCTGCACTGTGAAACACTGCATATCTGGATCAGATGGCTCAGAAATTAATGCATCACTACATGATAGACGACATCTTAGTAATCCTGAGTGCACAAACTGACAGTTGGGGTATGTTTCTGAGCTGTGCTGGGGTTTCATATACAGAGGTGCACCAACAGGCATAACAAAACATGACATTTTGATTGAGACCAAACCTTATGAATGAAAATATTTAACACAAATAGATCTGATCTCTGGTTAAATTTAATTGTGTTTCTTGGCAAAAAAACCCCCCAAAACTTTCCTGACATTATCGTACAGAAAACACTGGATTTACGCTGATCTCATTGTTTACTTTCAGATTTCTTTAGTGACTGAACTACATATAAATCGTAAAGGTACTGCTGAACTATTGTGTATTTACGATTTGCATTTCTGTATCACTGCACCTGTGAAGGCTGTAGACTATTGAAAGCATTTATATTTTCTACTTTCTATGCACATGTGCGTTTCTGTGCTGCCTAAAGGATACACTGAAGTGGAGAGTTCCTGATATCCTCTCCTGGCATGGTGGTCGTGTTGAGGCGAACAGAACTGGGGAACTGACTCATGAGGTGATTCTGGAAGTCCTCTCTGCGCTCATACTCCTTACCACGGTGGATGAACACCTTGTTCTGAAGCCAGGGGGAAATGAACTGGTGTTAATAAGGATAATGAAAAGATTAACATTACATTTATCCTGCAATCTTTTATATTATACATAACATATATTATAATATTCTTCCATCTAGAGAGTTGGCAAACACCCCAATTCTTTCTCAAAAGCACAGAAGTGCGCCTGTGCCTTGTCTCCTTTCACTGCCCTTCTAAAAACTGAGTCCTTGACTTTGTCATACTCCTTACCACAGCAGATTAACACATCTAATGAATAAAGGAGCAATAAACACCGCAATATTTTATTTCTACAGTTTGCTGAAATCCACAGATCCTCAATGTTCCCTGAAGGTACCTTATGTCCCATTCTGTTAAACATCTTGCTGGTGTTTATAAAAACTTGTCCACTCCTGCAATTTTAAATAGCTAAGCTTCAGTGCTGATAATAGGGGAAAAAAAGTTTTTGATCCTTTTCTACAAAAGAAGCCATCAGTGTTACTTTGGGAACAGTGTGAATCTCTGCTTCTAAAGAACACAAATATTCTTTTGGATAATAAAAACGATATACTTTATGTCTATAAAACACAAAAGGCTCATATATAGTGCTATAATGTTTATTTGTATGAACAGTGACATAAATGCAAACCCTGAGGAATGGAGGGTAGCCCTGTCCATAGTATCCCACTGCAAAGTAGTCCGGCTTAGGCCTCAAGATCTTCATGATATTCTCATAGAACCTGGCTTGTTTCTCCTGCAGAGAGAGACAAAGAGAGAGACAGAGGATGTGTTCAGGGGAGAGTCTCAGATGTGCACCGGGTGCAGCTGGGGCAGTTTTATCAGCTCACGCCAATGACAAAGCTACCCTCAGCAGAATGCTGGGCCTGTGAGGGTGATAGATGCAGAAAAAAAGTGCACACCATCCAAGGGCAATGTCTGTCATTTATATAACCACATAAATTCAGCATTAGCTCAGAGAGCTACTGCCGCAGTCATATAAAGAGAGACAGAGGTTTTTCCATTGTTGGGAAAAGTGTAATTTTCTTTGGGGAGGGGAAAAGATGAGTTAAGTGAAGGGGAGACAGAGGGGAAGGTGGTGCTAAACCTCAAGTCAGGATTTTGGTATGGAGGGAATCACTTCTGCTGTGGTGTCAAAGCAAAGGATGAAGGAAGGAAGCTGACTGAGGACAAAGCAAGAAGGGCTACGAGGGGTTTGAAGTAGTTGAAGACTGACAGTGTGGAATCACATTTTTGGGGTCATATGGTAATTAGTGGAACCCAAACTAGAGCTCTTCAGAAAAAGATTGATTTAAAGGAGGATTTGAAGTATCAAGTATAATTTAAACATGGATGGATGTTGGTAATGTTACATGATGAACATGGGGGAACGAAAACTGCTTATTGAAACAGTATGTTCAGAGGTTATCAGTGCAATTTACAACTTGAACACAGACTGTTGGACAGCTTGCCAAAAACCAAATCCATCTATTTGAATATCCTACATATTTTATTTATATCACTGAAGTATTTAATTGAGTTGTGTAACTGCGGCTATAAAAAAAAAAAAAGAAATAAAAAACCTAACATCTCTTTCTTTCCCACAAACGCCCTGTTAAACCCAAGAACATCAAAAACATCTATAAAGAGAATTCAGAGGATCGTTTTTGAGGCAAGAAAAATGGCAAGAAATATGTGATTGCGACTGCTGCACAGAAGACAGGAAAGTTTGAGATTGTACAGTATTACCAGTCTCTTGCTGAGCAACTCGTAGTCGAAGATCTCATTTTCATACTGCTCTGCTAGTTCCTTACACAGAGTGATGGCCTCTTCCCACATCTAAACACAAACACACACACATACACATACATCAAGAAAAGAAGCAGAAACAGTGTCCTTCATTACACCACCTGCTTATACATCAGTAGCAGGTGTTGTGGTGGGAATTCATCTCATGCAAATCTCTGTCTCCTGGTCCCTGTAGAGTGGAGGGAAGTCTCTATCTCAGCTTCAGAGAACATGACACACTCATGGAGAATACAGAATGAATGTGACGCCAACATACTGCATAGATGACTCTGTGATTGCAACAGTGTTTCACTCTCACAAAAGGTATGAGAGAAGCATTTTACAAAATAGCATTGCAATCTTTTTACCTTTAGTGAAAGGAATCCCAAAAGTTAAATGAACAACAGAAAAGATGAACGCTGAAGGCATTTAAAAGATATTTTACAACAACTGATTTTTGATTAATGGTTTATTTATTTCGTTTTTTTAATATTCAAATTACTCTCTGGCGAAATTGTCAAGAGTTAAAAATTCAACAGTTAAAAAGGAAGGTGAAATCATCTAAAACAATCCTCACCTTGCCCTTATCAAAGTAGTCGATGATGGTGTCGTAGAGCGTTTCTTTGAGCTGCCGCTGGGTTTGGGAGCCATGGAGTTCAAACTGGGGGCTACACATGTCATCTGACCACTGGGACAGAGACAGTCACAAAGACAGAGGCACGGAAGAGAAGCCAAAAATAATGAGTGATTATTTCACGAGCAGAAGCAAACATTAGAGCAGACATTATATGAGGTTCTTCAATAAGTTCTCCGCCTCACCCAGAAACAAGGAGGTGTAATTCCCATTTAGGGGCATGACAGTGTCCTATAAAGCCTCATATCACAGTCCACAAAAACTCAACTGTTTTCAGCAATTAAAGAAAAAAGGAGTGGAAAGCTTTAAGCTGGTGTGCTGCTGCTGCTTCAGGACAATGCACAATCCACACAGCACAGGTGGCAGAAGCTGCCAAAAATGTGGCTTTGAACTGTTGCTTCATGAACCTTACTCAGCCAGCCTGCACCGTCTGGATTCTATCTGTTTACCAAACTGAAACCCCACTTGCGTGGTCACCATTTTAAAAGTAATGATGAAGATATTTGTGATGTTGAGGAGTATCTGGAGGGTCAAGATGTTACCTTGTTCCATGAAGGGGTAGTGAAGCTTGAACATTGGTGGAGCAAGTGCATTAAAGTTATAGGTGACTATGATAAAAAATAAAAATAAATGCAAGAACAATATTTCTCCTGTGAGGCTGAGAACTTTGAAGTACCCTCCTATGTTGTCAAGACTATCTCCACTGAACAAAGAAATAAGAGAGAAGAAGAACTTAAAGCTTAGAGCTTTTTCATTTGCAATAAATGAAGATTAGTCCAGAGCCACAGTGTGCACAAAGACACAAGCGCAATGCTCATTTATAATATAAATGGGACAATAGTTTATCTTCTATTACAGAAATTACACTGAAATTTAATTTAGAAAGCAAACAAAAAAAAGTACATCATGATTCCCAGATCTGTCTAATCTGCTTAGGATGGTGAGGAAGACGATTATAGCATGTCGCGTGTGGTGCAGTCGGCTCTTTCCAATAAAGTGAAACAGGGATGACAGGTCTGACACAGCAGATGAATGGAGAATATAAAAAAAAAAGGCTGTAGAGTTCAACTGCTTTGATGTAATGATACAAGACAGAGAGAGGAGATAAAGAGCGAGAGACGCCCCTATTCCTCTGTCCCCCTACGTGAGCCACTAAGTTTCCCATAAAAGAGATGAAGAGACAAAAGAGGTCAAACACACCCAGACACATGCATGCACATCCTCTCGCACACAAACCTACACACACGCACACGCGCGCAATTACACACAAACTGCCTGTGCAAGTGCACTGCATCAATCACCATAGTGATCTAGCTGCAGTGCCTGACACTATGCCATAAACTAACCTTGGAGCTTCATCATTTGGAGGCCAGCGACATAGCAACCATTTATCAGCTAATAAAAAAAAAAACTACCTCATTTGTGGCAGGCTAGTGATTAGGCAGAGCAAAACACTGGGACCAGCATGTACCAACAAAATATGTCTTTACACTCGTGTGTGTGTGCATGTATGTGTGTTTGCTTTACCTTGAGCAGACGAGAGTGCAGCAGCAGGGTATAAGCTGCCTCCGTGTAGTTTTCACCCTCCAGGTGAAGGTCCCTCAGTTTGTAGAGGTACCTGAACACACACAAACACAATTACAGAAGTCATTTTATAAGTGACTTAAACATCACTCCACTAGATGCCACTGTTGGGCAACCCCAAGACCTCTAAATGAAGGATTAATCGCAAATGTGGCACTGAATCAGCCTGCCTCACTTTCCCTTGTTCTTTGTTTTTCTGGTCTGTTAGTTGTCACAGTCTAGTTGCTGCGTATGACTTTGTGAGTGGAAAAAAAAAACACAACACTTTTAGCCCCTCTTTCATTTTCATCGATGTTGTGCATATCTAAATCTAACCCTACACTGTTGTCTTTTAGTTTCATCCACTCTCCATCCTTCTGTGGCTTTCTGTTCTTCCCCACCTTGTCCCTCTTCACCCAGCTGACACTTCTGTCCTCCTTCTCTCTGCCTGGACCCCAGTCTCTTCACAACTGACATGGTTTTCATGAGCCAAATTTAGAAAGCGGCAGACATTCATTCTTCTGTACTCCACGCGAACCAGAAACATATTGCACAGTACATTTACGTTTGCATAATTCAACGACTAATTTTAAATGAATTGAATGTTGCCCTATAATTAAGTGTAAAGGCTGGTGTACAGTCAATGACTCGTTGAAAATTATGCCATTTCACCTTGAGTGGGCATGACATGAGCAGTGACCCAATTCTGCATAAATCTAGGATGTCAAAAAAAGTGACAAAATAACCAACAATTAGTACGCAAGCTAAAAATGTTGTTCATGAATATTATGCTGTTTTAGTGCACACCTTTTTGAAGTATACCATTTTCTAGAAACAATGGGCGATGTGCGAATAGAGTGAGTGTCGAGAAAACTGCCCAAAGATTTTACAAAACAAAACATACAACAAAATATTTATTTGGCAGAAGTATCCAGAAGTTTGCTATATGTGAATTGCAAAAAGAAGGATGCTATAGTGATTAGTATGTAGCACTTAATGACATGGAGTTATGCACAGTAATACAATGTTTTCACAGTTTTCACATTTCTGTCCTCAGAGACAATTTGGAGAAAAGATATTACTAAATCGAGCCAATGCAAACCCAAGTGAACTTTCCTATTTTACTTTTTTTTTCTTTTTTTTTTTGGATTCCACCAAATGAATATTTATTTTTAAATTTATTTTGTGGGGCTTTTTGCCTTTATTCAATAATACAATGTAGACAGACGAGAATTGCAGGACAGAGTGAAGGGAAGTTAAATGCAGCCAATGGTCTGGCAGGCCAGAATCAAATTAGGGGTCTGCTGCTCAGGGCGTATGTGCCCATATGGTATGCATAACCACTTGGTTCTAGGGTCACCTGGGAAACAATTTTTGACCAAATCTGCAATGATGATGCAGAGTTCTGTACGAACAATTATTAGCACTAATTCACAAGTTTCATCACGTATCGATGTACACACATAGGGATATGTGCATTAAGTTAAGTATTATCTTCAGTATATAGGCAAGTAATTAGTCTGCAAATGTTCCATAACTCACACAGTGAGCCATAACATAATTAGTTCAGGATTTCATTATCCACTGTTGCATAACTGCACTATAATATCACATTCTGATTATATAACACAGCGGGAAATGGACATTTGCATTAAAAACGTTTGTTGGCTAACACTGACTAGCTAGCCAGCCAACTGTTACTGTATTCTCCACAGAGCTGACTGAGGCAGTTTATCAGCTGCTGACTTAGTCTTATATTCACACATGCAGATAACTAGTGTCTAAAAGCCATTGCCAGAAATGCACCATGGGACCTGACGGGATCAGTATTCCTCTCTTTCCCTCTCTCTCTCTCTCTCTCTCTCTCTCTCTCTCTCCTGCAAACATCCTGTCTTTCTCTGTCTCTCCACCTCTCCCTCCCTCGTGTTCATCATGTCTCTCTTTCTCTCTGTTCTCCCTCCAGTCAGACCAAGGGCTGATCCTGTGGATTTTGACATTAATTCAGTAGAACTCATATAATCCCTTGTCAGATTATGGAGCCACACACACGCACTTACGTGCACACATCCAGACATGCATATACATGCATACACATGCAGCACAAACATACACCATTCAAATATAATTCATGTCAAAGCCAGGATGTAAATACCTGATGTACATCCCTTCACGATTGATGTCCTTGTAAAAGTTCTGCAAACACAAAAGCAGAGGAAGGGTTAGTGTTTGTGAGAGTGTGTCTGCGTGACAGAGAGAGATTTTTAAAAATTATTCCAAAGCACTGCAGCAGCTGTAAGTTTCTAATTTTGTATTTGTGTGGCTGAGTGTTTGCCCACATGGCTGTATGTGTCCGTTATGCATGTTTACTCTATATACTTCTGATTGCCCGTGTGTGTTAATGTGTGGGAGTGCGTGCATGAACACTTGCTCGTTAAAATGCACAAACTCCCAGTTTAATGAAGTTTAATGACATCTACAGAGAACAGAGGAGTGGAACAAAGTGATGTAACCCCACCTCCCATCACCAGTACAAATAATAAACAAGAACACACACATACGCACACACATATACACACAAATAGAAATATGCAAATAAAAAAATCAAGCTCCATTATAACGGGAGATGTTGGGAAGCCAAATCATACAGTGTGCATAGTTATATGTATTTCCTTTATTGAAGCAAGTGTAAAATACATAATTGATTGCACTGATGCGTTTTAAATTCAATAAGCCATGTTCATGTTGTAGGCTGACCATCAACAGGAAGGTCAGATGTCGTTACCCGCAGCAGCTGATAAGCCTTTTAAACAGACAACAGCGTGACCTACAGCAGAACTATGAAGAGGCAACTGTTTAAAAATCTCCAAATATGTGCACATCAGCAATACAGACATTCTCTTGTGAGCAGATGACACTGACCTTGGAATCACAAATTGTCCTGGAAACCCTTCAAGTCAAGGTTAACCAAGCATGTATATATACTTTAGTCGGAGCATTCTGTGTGTTTTAATGTGTACAAGCAAATTTGTGTTTCTTTGAAGGTGCATGTGTATGAAGAAGCAAGTGTGTGACTGTCCGCGCGTGCACGTGTGTGTGTGTGTAGGTGTGTGTGTGTGTGTGTGTGTGTGTGTGTGTGTAATCCCTGAGTGAAGTTAGCCTGGAGGGGCATGGACAGGAGAATGCACTAGTCCTTGCTCGCCTGCAGAAAGGATTTTTCAGCTGGCCAAACAAATAAAATAGAAAAGCTAATGGGCATCTGCTACAGGCTACAAGCAAAGCACATCTGCTCTGTACCAGGAGCCTCTTTCTTAGGGAAACAAATACATAATATAGAGCCACATTACATCCATCCATCCATCCGTTATCTATTACCGCTTAATCCTCACTTGGGTCTATCCCAGCTGACTCAGGGTGAAGGCAGGGGACACCCTGGACAGGTCACCAGTCTATCACAGGGCTACACAGACAGACACAACCAAGCACACTCACATTCACACCTATGGACAATTTAGCATCACCAATTAACCAAGCATGTTTTTTGGACTGTGGGAGGAAGCCGGAGAACCTGGAGAGAACCCACGCTGCCCGTGGAGAACACGCAAACTCGACACAAAAAGATCCCGGGCATCCTAATCGGGGATCTTCTAGCTGCGAGGTGACAGTACTAACCACCGAGCCACCTTGCGGCCCACATTACATCCATCCTCATGAAGGTTTGCATCTCAGAAATGTCAAAGATTTCAAGGAAAAAGAAAGAAGGAGTTTAGAGGAGGAGCCATGTGACTTAATCTGCTGCGGAGATGATCATAAGGTGAATAGAAGGGATCCATTACTAAACCTGAGAATACCGTGGGGGAGAATGTGATTAGGAGATCACATAAGAGAAAGGATGTGGAACAGACAGGAGCTGATGCAACCCGTTGCAAACAGCTGAAGACCAGACACATAGATGAATCTATTCCTTCAGATCAATCAGCACACAAATTAAATGTGGAAAAGGAAAAGAAAGACTTTGGCATGTGAGACAAGGCACAGAATCAGTGTTTGGTAATAAGCTCCTCAATCAGTTTGGCTGCTTTGGTATAGATATCACTGAGTGAGATGTGAATGGAACAAACTCACTTACTAATATCTTCTGACATTAGTCTTTCAGTTAATGATGGGTTTATTGATGTGTGTTTGTCTGAGATCAGCAGCTCTTTGCTGTGAGGTTCAATGCTACAACTACAAAGTACACAACAAGAATCACAAGGTTAGTGTCAATAAATGCAAATGCTTGATAATGTGTGCCAGACTCCCAGCATAAGGGAGATTTTGAAAGATTCAGCAAGCATCAGTGAAACAAGTAGAAAACAAAAAATGATGAAATTCTCATGGAGGAAATGCTCACACCAATACGGTGAAATTCTAAGACCCAACTTTGTAAATAAGTCCAGTTTCTTTATGGGTAAGTAACTGCCCTCTTAGGAAGCCTACTTGAACACATTTTGCATATCGGAGTGACACCTTTCATGCTCGTGATTGCAACAAGACTTTTAAAAAGCAAGGCAAAGGGCAAGTCTGCCTGCTTATTCCTGATTTCAAAAGAAGGCGGGACTCACCAGAAGATTGACAGTGCAGCTCATGCGGTTGTTGCGGCTGTCATCGCTCATCACGGTGCGGTAGTCAAGGAGACGAATGAGGAGTCCCTTCACCAAGGAGACAAAGTGCTGCACCTGGGGCTTCAGCGTGGGTTTCTGGGCAGCACAGTCCAACAAGCTGGCAGACAAGCATGCACAAGTTAATCATCAGAGACGTCTGAAAGGGTTTTGCCTTGTTATTCGGAAACCTATGACAGGCGTTAAAAGTTACATTCTCCAGGGCAGGCAGGAAATCCACTCCAGGAAGTTATGCTGAGAATATAGCAAGGCAATGGATATAACATTTTTATTTGTACCATTTTGTACTATGTTATAAGTTCATATATTGTTATACTAAGGCCTACATGGTCTCCAGTAGTTGCATGTAACGTTCGTCTCCTCCTCCACCCTCCACCTCGTGATCCAACTTCAGAATGATCTCATTCTCAAACTGCAGAAGAGAAGAGAGAGAGGGGGAGAGAAAGTGAAGATGGAGACAAAAGGGAGTTGAGGAAGCAAAAGAGAAGAGCAATGGAAGAAGAAATCAATTATGCAAGCATAATTAAGGTGTCTCCTTTACTTTTATGTGCAGCTTCACAGGAAATCAATGGAGGACAATATGTATGTCCCAGTGTTTCTGTGTGAGTGTGGATTTTGTGAAGTGATTTGTTTTGCGTTTGTGCTAATGTCCCCAGATGTAAATGCCATATGTTATTGTCTGTGGATGTCTTTCAGGATCTCAACTATATTCACATGCATATTGCAGTCCTGTATGCATGGATGTACCTTTTGGAAGTTTCCATACTGAGCATGTTCACAGGTGATCATGTCAAAGAAGATGGGAATAGTGGCCCTCCTCAACTCTTCCTCAGGGATCAGAGTCATCTCCAGGATGGGACCCACCATACCAGGGATGAAGCAGATCTTGTGACTGCCTGAAAGACATACATACATGTACTTTAAAATAACAGGTAAAATTGCATGTGACCTCTTGGCACACTAATTCAACAGGTTTTTGTCCACCAAATCTGATAAGTCATTTTTCGTCTGCAATAAGGACTTTCAACTCTGCTTCCTGTTTATAGCATAAACCACTACATTTCTGTACATGCCATTTTCTCTGAGTACAAATGAACACTACATTTTATTCATAGAGACACATATAGTGTTATATTGATGTCTATCTCTGTGAAATGATGCTGGCATAGTGAACCTCTGCTACCATGCTGCATGGAGAACACAAATTCCACAGAGTCCTGCTTGTGTCATGGAGTGCAATCATACCCAAAAGCAGCAATGCAATCACACTTTACACTATAAACTCGATTTTCTTACCTAGTTTGTACCAGATGTCTCGAATAGCGAAGCCAATGAGGCTTCTCATATCGCCATATCTGAAATAAAAGTGTTTGAGAGGGAGAGAGTAGGAGAGGGAAAACACAGAAACACAGACAGAAGGAGAAATCAGCCCCTGAGTTTAGAAACAATGTCTTAATCAATACTGTTGTTTTCACCTACAGAAACCAAAAAACCCAGTGGGAAAGATAATGCTGCACTACTCTGTCTCAACGTGAAATAAATTGAATGTCTATCTACAGGTAACACAAGGGTTTAATAGGTAGTGGGAGTACAAACCGTAAATGCAGACTCCGAAATAGATCGCAAATCACTGAGTGTTTCATTAGTGCAGAGAGGGTAGGTGTGGTAAATAGGGAAATTAAATGGTTCTACTCTCACTTGGCTAGAATCTTGTTCCTCTTGGTTGGAGAGAAATGCTGAAGCTGCAGAGACTCCTGGGTAATAAAAGCCACCGCCAAGTGGAAATAGTTATTCCACAACTAGACAGGGAGGAAGAGTGAAGGAGAGACAGGATGTAGGAAGAGACAATTAAGTTCCAGGTTAAAAGCGGCGCAGGAACAATAACATCAACGCAATTGATAGAAATAAAAAATACTGCACACACAAATACCTACCTGCACTTCAAAGTCATCGTTATTGAGGAACTTGTGGTTCATTGTGTCGGCGTATGTGTTGATGGCTCTCAGGAACACTCTAATGGACACACACATGTGCACGTATTGTAAATACAAGTCAAAGTGTGTCAACAACGTCCAATTCATGACTCAACTCAACTCTCACGGCGGCAGTTGATCACTAAGAAACGTAAAATAAATAAATAAAATTTAAAAAAACATTTGCAATTTCCTGTATATTTTCTATGATTCTGAAATACCCACAAAATAGCAAGAAAAATACAAAAACAGACTGTGATTTTAAATGTCTAAAGTGGAATGTCATCAGAAACCTGTAACTGTGAATACCTGTAAAACTTCTTTTTATTTTTAAATAAAGAAAATTGACATTTTTTTAAAGTATAAGAAGACATTCACGTTTACATGTTTATTGTAGTTTCACAAGTATGTCCTTTCCAATTAATAGATGAAAATGTTCAACTTAATACTTTAAAATATATACAATTTGACACAATCACTGACAAACATTTCACATAGACTCGCTTTCTCAATGAGAGATATATATTTCCAGAAGTTTTCACATAAAATGTAATATAAATATGTTTTTGCATAATACCTACAAGTACAAGTAATCTATCTTGTTATTATTACTATTACTATTATTATTATTATTGTGAGGAATTTCATGATTTTCACACGTGTAAATATCCTTCCTTAAAGATTAAAGAGCCAAAAATACACATGATCTAAAGCAAAATAAAGACTAAAAAAAACGTTTTGGGGCACTCTAGCTGCCAAAATACAACAGAGTCTCCTCCTTTTTTTCTACAGCCAATGAATCACATTAATCAAATAATGAAAAAAAAAAGATGAAAAAACAATGTAAACGATGTGTATGAGGGGAAGTCTGTACGTTATTACAGATGTCAGTTATTTGGAATTTTATCAAAGAACTTCATCTTTGACAGCTACTCAAGCTTCTACCTTTAAACTGCTATTTCATACGAGGCTGTACTGTTGCTTCAGATTCAAACTTTCTGTCACAGTGATGGATCATGATAGCGACTTAACACTGTGTGCAGGTATATCAGTGAAATATGCCCTTATGCATTTCCGAAGTTAAGTAGCAAAACTGCTCCCAGTCTCTTTCTGCTCCAACACTGTCTATCCGTCATCATTATCCTGAGCCAAATGCCGTTGCCTCTCATTCCCCTCTTTCTTTCCTCTTCCTTTAAGAGCAAGTTTCTCATTATATCTGCACATCTCTCCCCCGACCCAAGTCTGCAGACTCCTTATCAACCTGTCTTTTCTTCTACTTCACTTCCACTTTTACTCATTTGCCTTTTCCTCTGACACAGCTTTAGCCTTTCCTCTTGCTCCCATCACAAAAATACACTGATAGCTTTCACTCCACTCAGCTCTCTCTCTCACACACACACAATCACACACACACACACACACATTTGTCACATCAGCCATTTTCATCATCGCAGCCTTGATCCCGGCTTTACTATCTCTAACTTATCCCTGTGTGGGTTTTTGCGGATGAACAAGTCACTGTGGATGTCGACAATCCTTTAAAATGAACACCCAAGCCTCGTGGGCCCACTAGCAGGTCCCTCCTGAGGCAGCTGTCACATACATTCAGGCACAGAAACAGAACCGTGTAAGTGAATAGTTGGTCCTTGTGTAGTATGTTACCTGTTCTGTACCATGATCATGGCCATCCAGTCAGAGGGATACACATGTTTCCCAATCAGGGCCTTGAAAAGCAGGAACGACTCCATCAGGAAGTCCTGCCACAGAGAAGAAAGTAAGTATGCAACTATATGCTCATGCAATATATTTTTTGTATCTTTTCATCAGTGCATAAATAACAGAGGCGCTTGTGTGCACTTACCACAAGATCACGTGACCCAGCGAAGGTTTCTATGTATGTGTCATAGTGACGATCATCCATCTGACTGAGGATAGCCGTCATGCAGGCAACAACCCTAGACTGGAGGAAAAGAGGCAAAGTATAAGTGTCAGAGAAATAGGGAGAAAGAAGGAGACGCACCATTACTTTTTGGGCACTGTGCAGCTGCTCTTAAACTGAGTGCTATACATCTGAAGCCAAAGACTTTTAAATTGCTTAAGGAAATTTCTTTGCTGCACCATGTCTAAGTATGGCTAAAGAGACCCTCAGACCAAGCTCTGTCACTTAGTAAATTCTGCCATTACTACACCGGTCCAAACAGAATCATCACATACTGCCCACAGGATCCGGAACAAAAGGGCAGCACCCTACGCGAGACAAATGGGTATTTTTAGTGCTATTTTTAAAGATGCTTTATGCGTCAACAAGTTGTTACCACAATGTTGTTCACAAAGTAGCATAATGACTATAAACAAACCTAACCGTTGCAAGGAAAAGTGGCAGCCTCTGCGATTTCTAAATTACATTCTATAGTTTACATTGTGGCACTCTGCCACAAGGTAAGATTTAAAAAAATAGATTCTGAATTGCTGTATCGCACCAATATAAAAAAATAGAATAAAAGCTCTTAGAGTTTCTGTTAACAGCAAGAGGTAAAAGGTATGGGGGACTTCAGCAAAATTCCTTTTAGCATGCCTTATTTAATTTACTATCTGAAAAGAAGAAGAGAAGACAACCTTATAAACAAGAAACAAAACAAAAACCTGCAAAAGCAAAGAGAACGGTTTGAAAACTCAGATTATTCTGACAAACAGCAAGACCCTCTTCAATCATGTGATGCTGTCAAATGCAAAATGTGATCAATTTCAATATCACCACGAAGGGGCAGACATTCCACAAAGTCTGATAATATACACAAACACTATTTTAATAAATCAAATAATAAATATATCATGTCTGGCCCTGAGATGTAAAGCTCCTAACATAACTAAAAGATTAAGATAACAGATCAGATTACAACTTGAATGCCAAATTTACTGTACGTACTGCAGGTTTTTTTTTAGTATTTAGTTTTTAATGAGGTATTAAGTCCTCATTAAGCGCACTTAAACTCTGAATATGGCCCAAGGTGAGTACACAAAAGCACACAGGAGATGAAAGAGAAAACGAGTCAAGAGACGGAAGAGGTGGAAGAAGGAACAAGCACTGCTATGACTGTGAAAGTAAGACAAAAATTAAAAATGAGGCTAGGCAAAAAAAAAGAAGTATGAAACAAGTTTCAAGTTTTAAATCTGTGTGAAAACTATTTATGCGGAGAGAAACTCTTTGAGCTGGATTAAAGAACAAAATTCATGGAAAGTTTTGTGCAAATCTTTCGACAACCAGGAGCTGAGAGGGGTTTGTGGTCAAAGAAGGGGAAGAAAACAGAGAAGAAAAGGACAAAAACTGAACTGCACTGATCTGAAGAGAACATAAATTATTAGTGGCATAAATAAAAAGGAATACTAGTTTACACATATTACAGACACGTCATTTGTTGACATGTCACTTGATCAGTCAAGTCAAACTCTGGTCATCTACCCTCAAGTCCCCTCTTCATATACTCCACCACTGATATTTTTTTTTCTCTTTCATTTTATTCTGTGAATGTTCCTGTGCTTTGTGTATTATGTATAGTCCATTAAACTAAAATGGAACATGGGAAGGTTTACATTGAAAGTTTAACTGGAAAAGGGAGACAATTAAAAAAAATATTGAAAATAGAAAATGAACTGGAAAAGCTGAATGGACTTTTTTCCTTATGTTTTTGTTTCTCTGTCATTTTCCCCTCCCCTCTTGTCTGTCTGCTAGATTCATTTTTGTTTCTTGGGTTGTCTGTAAATAACAAGAGACGATCATCACACCAGTGAGCCTGAAAGGGGTCGAGGCATCATTTGGACATGAGAAGGAGTCGGACAAATAAAGAGCACAGTGTTGTTAATGTCCAACGCGCAGCAGCATGTTTTGGCTTGTGTCTAGCTTTTGATTGCTTTCTTCTTCTACATCAGTGGTTCCCAGAGTGGGAGCTGGACCCCCTGGGGGATGGCGAGACACTGATTTGGAGAAGATTTCCGGAAATAATACAAAAAAAAAGATATCTAAAAACAATTGGAAAAGCATAGTTTAATGGTTACAAAACAAAAAATCTGTGAGTCTGCTGTTATATTTACCCAGTACTACAGATTATGATGAATCATTTTGCTGCTAGCTTTTATTAAATTACAATAAAATAAAACCATGTCGTTACACTGTTGTGCTGTTTTTATGCCTGTTCTTAGATAGCCTTTTTGGAGCATGTGCACAGCTATGTACAATGTTTGTATGATTATAATTCTATACCCAAACTTCTTACACTTGCAAAAATTTTAGAATCTCGAGTAAATTTGTAATTGGTGGAATTCCTGACTGATAATAGTATCTGAAGTGAAACTCTGTCAGCTTTAGAACAGGTCATTGTACCACACCAGTGCCTTGGACGGACACCAATGTGCTGCCCTGTTTGTTGATCTGTCAAAGGCATTAACCAAGAGCTACTTCTGACTGGACGCAGTGGCATTGCTATGTTCGATGAAGCTATGGTGGAGTTCAGGAACAACTTTGCAGACAGAATTCAGTGTATGTATGCAGATGGACACAAGTCAAACTTAATGGGAATCTCTACAGGAGTCCTACAAGCCTCAGTTTTAACTCCAGTCTAATTCTCTGTTTTTTTAAATAGCATTAGGAAGTGCATGTCTACAGATAAAGTGCATCTTTATGCAGATGACACAGCAGTCTATTCAGCTGGCTCTTAGCTCCAGACTGCCTTTTAACAGTTGCAGGGCTCATTGCATTTTCTAAAGTTGGCTCTGAATGCTAAGAAATCTAAATGTATGATCTTTTTCAGAGCTCACTTCCAGATCTCTGCTATTGCCTACATTCACTCTTTAGGTGGGGACTTAATTGAACATGCATCTTCCAACAGTTACTTTGGTATCTGGGTAGATAATAGGCTCTCTTTCAGCGTGCATACAGAACAGATAGAGGGGAAAACATTTTTTTGCACAAGGCTTGGTTTTTATTCTATTTTTTTTTATTAAATAGGGCCTGTCATAATTTAGTATTGAGGTGGATGCTCACACAGATTACGTTCTCAAGTGGTTCAGACCATGAGGACATTATTTATATGCATGCTGCTGCCTCGACTCTTTGCTGTCTAGACTCTGTATTACGGCTCTTCAAGTTTAAATCCAACTCATTGTCCAGTACACATCACTGTACACTTAAAGATCTGGTTTCTTGGCCTTCATTAAGCCTAAAGAGGCAGAAGCATTGATATATTTCTTTTTACAAAGCAATATTCTATCACCTACCAACAGCTGTCATAATTCTCACTCATCTAAATGGGTGCTCTACAGGGTGCCTAGGATTTGCTCTGAACTTTGTGGAACGGCCGTCTCCTATCCTGGTCACAAAATAACCGTCAGAACACACTACAGCTTAATGAATTTGTCTCCCTAAGAGAGTTCAAAGCTCTGATCAAAAGATGTGCAATTGCTATTCCTAAGCTGGATTTTGTTTTGTGTATCATTAGTCCCTGGGTTGATTTAATGTGCTCTTTCTTTTTTCTTTTTTTTTTTTTTGTCCCACGTCAGTAGTTTTCATGCTCGATTTTATGAAGTTGTGTAACAGTGTGCCTTCTTGACTAGGTCTCCCTGACAAAGAAGATTTTAATTTCAAAGGACATCCTGGTGAAATAAAGGTTTGACTAAAAACATTTTTTTAAACCAACCATCTACAACTATATTGGGTGTTGCGAGTCTCTGGCATCAATATTTTGAGGGTTGGCAGCTGTAAAGTTTGTTCTACATCACTGTTTCCTGATCCTTGTCTTCACAGATCTGTAAAACAAAGCAGATGTACAGGTATTTCTGCAAACAGGGCTTGGGTGAAGTTATCCTCCAGATGGCAGAGAAGGGAAACCCGAGACAGTGATGAGCGATGATGGATGACTAATTGAAGATGAAAGATGTATGGCGTCTAATGTGGTGACAGCTTTCATCTGATCAAAATGGGGAGGGTGTGTGTTTGTGATTGCTTGTAGAATAATAGTAGAAGATGCTTTTCAGTCATGTATGCAAACAAAAACATATTTTCATCGAGTACGGTTTTAGAGGAAATATAAAGGCAGACACAAGCACACGGACGCACATTGATGAAGTGTTTTCAGCTGCACTTAAGACTTCATTAAAATAAATATCTGGCTGGGGACGAGCACTGTACGTTCTTAGATGTATGTGTTTGAGCTCGGTGCATAACCACCCCCATCCTCCACCCAACTTTCTGCAGTGTAGCGACACCAGAGACCCCGTCAGCACACTCCCTTCTTTAATCTTTCTTTTTTTTCCCCCCTACTTCTCTCTTCCCACTCATGTTTCCCCCTTTAAAAGTGCTGGGAGATCAACTTAGTGTGACACCTAAGTAACGAGTAAACGCTGGAAGTAACAGTTGCTAAAATAAGGGAATGACATTTAGCTCGTCCTTAAATAATGTATTTGTCTTAGAGTCACTGCAATTCATTTCTATCATTGAAGGTGAACTTTAGTGTGGAACAACAGTGTAATTGAAAGTTTGCTGACATGGGAGCAATCATTTAAATTATACAATTATACTAATTTATGTCATTTATCACAGAAAATGGACAGAAACCACTCGCTCCCATCCTCCAGGTAGGACATAAACAGCACCGTTAACTCTTTTTTTTTCCTCATCTCACCCTCTCTCTCCTCCTACTTTTACTCTTTAGTGCGCAGTGGCTGATCAGTAATAGGATTAAGAACACGCACACACTCACTCGCTTACCAAAACTGCTCTACAGCTCAGTACTTTCCTGGTTTTATATTCGCTGCGTTTGTGTATGTGTGTGTGTGTGTTTGTGCCTTGAAGTGTAGGTCACGTGTCATATTGCCCTACTTCCCTGTAATTGGTGTTCTCTGAGGACCTATGCTCTCAATCTCCTCTAACACTACCGAAACACAACACAAACGCTCAAAGGGCCAAATATCCACCCATCAACTGTTTGTGTCCATAAAACAGGGGATGTGGTTCATCAACACATTGTGTGACGTGTGAAGACATATGGAAGGCAAATTTGCTGTGTGTATATTAATAAAAACTACTGACAACTGTGTGACAGAGAGAGAGAGAGAGAGAGAGAGAGAGAGAAAGAAATCAGGGCTTGTTGAGGCAAAGGCCTTACACAACAGTGAAGAGATTACTGACAAAACAGGGCACAGATGCTGGCAAGGTCTGGGATTTCTCTCCTTTCCTTCTCCTTGCTTCACTTTCCCATTCTATTTATCCATTCATTCTCTCACTAGAGCCACTCTTGTTAATGAGGCTGTAATTTCTCCAAAATTACCTCCAGTTACCTGAAAAAAAGCACCTGCAAGATATGAAATAAATCTAATCCAAGCCTTGCTACTGTAGGAAACCACGGAAGCTGCAATGTTCATTAAACTCCATGGAACAAATGTGCTCCACTACACGAAAAGATACAAGGAATATTTTGCTATTGGTACAATCTTACCAGTTGCAGCATTAAAAGTACACAGTTTGTCCTCGGGGGTTGGTGAAATCAGAATCAAAAGGGTTCAGCACCTTGAGAAGCAGTCTGGAGATAACTTTCACAGCATATCATCAGCCGTCTGATAATGTGTCGTTCAATGCTGCCATTACTGTGGTGGTAAAATCAAATTAAGTGCTTTCACTGACAGTCAAGGCAGAAATATTTGTGAAAATCACAGTCAGCAATCACCCCTTTCAGCAGATGATATTACCTCATGTAAATGAAGACGCTTCTGAGTCTCAAATGACTATAGTTTGAATCAGTAATTAAACCCAGCTGGTATTACCTGCCAGCTTATGGTTATTTAAAAAGACAAACCTGCAATATATAATCTGCACTGTAATCAGCAGACATAAATTTGAAACATGAATTTTTAAAAGTGGAATTTCGGCCAGGAAGCACATAAAGTGAGTACCTAACCCAGCGAGTAGGAGATCAGACACAGACGCACACCGGTGTTAAGTGGTTGGTCCACTGTGAGCATGCTGCTCGAAATACAAACAGGAGGATTTAATGGAGATTTATTAAGTGACATTAATTTTATGTAGCAGAGGATTATGGATTTTGATGTAGCTGACTACAGCGCAGTACAGTCAATGTGGTTTTGGTAAAGGAAGTCCTCAAGAATAAAATAAAATCACGTCATATATCACAGTGCTGTATGTTTGAGTGAGGTCACTACACACAAAAAAATCATCAGTGATACAAACCACTAATTCTATAACATGTAACAACATACTGCAGCAGGATCACAAACAGAGAACAGCCATGACATCAGTAATGTAGAAACACCTGTTTTGCTGAATCACAAGCAATCGGTCAACGTAAGGCTGCAGCAGCAAATACTCTCTTCACTGAACAGAGCAAGAGTTCACTTCATAGCTCGTACATGTAACTTATTATTTGTAAAAGCAATGTTTCAAAAGACCACTTCATGTCACATAGTTTAAATTCCCTGTTTAAAGTTCCGTAACCCCAAGAGATGCCCAGCAGGATAAACAGCGAAACACGATTGATGCAATTAAATATAATTAACATATCATTAATTTTAAATTAAGACAGAGCATTAAAGCATTAACTGTGACAGCCCTAATTTAAATACTTAAAGTGTTCGGATTTAATCTGTTAAATTAACACAAAGAAATGTTTCTGACATGGACAGAAGTGACGATCAATAGAGTGGAACGTTGGATCAGGTAATCCACCAGGTGCAACACTGAAGATTTTGGCATCTACTTTAACGCTCTCACATTCTAAATGTCAAATACCCAAGACATTTAACCTATTTTGAAGCCTAGTTAAATAAACAGATAGGAAGTCATTAGGCAGCAAAAACAGAACCAAATACATGAATGAATGAGTTTCAATTTAAACCAGATGGCAAAAGATAACAGCAATCCATTCAAATAATTCCACATCAGGCCCATCGATGCTTCTCACAGCACTTCATTTAGGTCCATATCCTGTCTGTGCTCACCACCTTTCCCCTATTTTCTTCCCCTCCTCTGTCGTTCCTTTTGTGGCATCCCCCCAGGTGGGAAGTCATTACGCGGCTCTCAACTGTGATTTTTCTTCATTTTTTAAAATAGAACATCTAAAAAACACGGTCTGAAGCCTGCAGCGCTTCTCACTGTACCGCCACAGACACATGCTCATCTCTGACCCCCCTCTATTACACACAAACACACACACACTCATGTTATTTTCCGACACCTGGGGGCTGAGGTGAAAAGTAGAGGGGGGATGAAAGAGAGAGATGGATCGTGCGGAGGTGTAATTAGAGTTGTGTGTGTCATGGTGATCAGGCTGCGTGTTTGTCTGAGGCAGACAAAGAGAAAGCGGAGGTATGGGTGTCTATCTGCATGAATGGATGTTTGCATTTCAGCATACGCCTGTTGACTATTCAGAAAACAGATCAATGTGTCAATGCATCCTCAGCCTCCCACTTCCTAGTCAAGTACAAAGACACACAGTCAGCTGATACAAAGAAGAAAGAGGAAGGATGGCGATGAAAGAGAGGTCAAGGACAAAGAAACAATAGGAGAAGAGAAGATGAAATGAAATATTTACAGTTTAAAATAGCAGATAAGTTTCTTCTCTTTCTCCAACTCCAGCTCACACACTGTACTCTTCCTCACCCTCCTCCCTCCTTGACAATGACATGCTTCCCTTCTCATCCTCCACTCCAAAATCAAATTACTGCAACCTCAGAGCTTTAAGCGCAACTATCTCACGATTTCTCAACCTTGCGTGGTTCCGTGCACATTTGTCTTATGCTTTAAAGCCCCGTATGTTGCAGTGCGTCCCGGCCAGTTACATAATGTGCCACGGACACATTTACACTGTCGCACGCATGCCGTACACACATACGCGCGCATACACCGCTTTCCTCGTCTCACCAGAGGTCAATTGAAACACAACACAAGGTGAGTCAACCACTTTGCAGTGGCGCATACATCACCAGTTATTTTCAGATGCAGGAGGGACCAGGAGGGACATTCACATCCAGGAACCGCTCAGGGAAGAAAGACACAATCTCACAGGTTTTACAAACATTTCATCAAACATTTAACTGACTGCCATAACTCAAAATGGAGTTACTCAAGCGCTACAAAGAACGCACTATATTTTATGTGTATTACATTCACAAATCAACATCACTAGTGTAGATTAACACTTATCTAAACACTTTCCTAAGCTAAGCCTAACTCGATCCATGCCTAAGCTTAAATTCAAAACTTCCCTGTAAAAGAAGCGAGCGGCGGTGAAACAATCTTGTCTTTCCTGACGCATGACAAATAGGGAAATTAATTTGCAACACGCAATTTCTGCCATGCTCAGAAGACAAAGCATTCATCATTAAGCATAATTAAACCCCGATGTCATATGGCGTTTAATCTTACTTTCTTTTCAATTTATTTAATTGTCTGGTATGCCAATAGGAAGAAAGCAGCGTCATCCTCTACTGTTGTGAATGGGGAGTGGAGAAAGAAAGACAATAAGATCAAAGGAGGATGGGTGGTGGGACGGCCCAATGCAGAGGTGAGTGTGAGAAATGAAGATAAAAGAAGAGAATAGCGTGTAGAGGCTAAAGTGGGGCAAAAAAAAAAAGAGCGAGGACGGTGACAGAGCAGCTCAAAGAGGAGAGTGAGGTGAAGCTGCCAGGGAGAGAAAGCAACAGCACAAAGCAGACTGAGAGGTTGGGCAGGGCAATAGCAGACTGTGTTCACAGAAAAACAAAGATATAAATAAAGTGAGTGATAGAAGCGGGAGTGTGTGTTTCTGAGCGTGCAAGAGTGCGTGTCTGTGTGCGTCCTGGCTCGACTCCCAGGAGCAGACACTTCTGTGCTGCCAAAGTTTCTCCGGGTCTACCACCATGCCAGGGTCAATGTAGGCACATACGCAAACACAGGCACAGAAACCAGGGCATGGCGCTGGATGAGACACCAATGAGAAAAAAGAAGAGAAAAAAAAAGGACAGGAATGAGGTGAAAAATGAGTGAGTCAAAGAGAGAGACAGTGGAGGACTTAACAACACGGTGACAGTATTTAGAGAGATACGTGAGAGCTAAAGAGAAAATTGCATCAGGTAGAAATAGAGATGGAGATCGATCAGGGAAAGGCAGAAAGAGGGAGGGAGGGAGAGAGAGAGTGAGAGAGAGAGAGGGAGAGAGAGAGAGGGAGGATCACTGGGCTCTGCGAGCTCGCGAGGATCAGCAGCGACAGAATGAGACGGAGAGAGAGATAGAAAGCGGTAAAGAGTCGGAGGAGAGCGCAACTAAGGACTAAAGGACTACCAGGCACAAGAGAGACACACCAAAGGAGAGGAGAAGCATGCGGACCACAGAGGAGGAGAAGGAAAGGTAAGTGGCTGAGAAATTCAAGAGCAAAGACAGTTGTTAGAAAATATTACTGAGAGTGAGTGTGTGTGTGCAGTTGAGTGTGTGTGGGGGGGACTGACTAAATGAATAAACGCTTCTAATGTTTTCTTCCTCTTGCTCTATTATGACCCTCTGAGGACCATCTCCAGGCTGGTAGCCCACGGCTAATAGTTTATTTTTCAAAGAAGCTCATTCAAGATTTAAAACACTGGCCAGTATTTCGAAGGGGAGGCATCTGTGATTGTATGAAAGCAGACACTGGAGAGTCAACTGGACAACTAGGCAGAATTCTAAGGTTAAACCTCCGGACTACACAAATAACCAAACAAATAAATAAAATCCACAGCATCTGGCTTGGGGTGGATGTCTCGTTTCCCAAAGATTCGGCTGCTTTGACAAAAGTGTGTACATTTCTACTGTAAAGCAAGTCTACATGAGCGCATTTTTATTAAAGAAGTGTGATCACAGCATCGAAACTCAGCTCAGATATGCAGCATGTATGTGTGGCAGGTGAGCAATGTCAATCCATCTGTCACACAGTAGGATCTGATGCACTTGAACACATCTGTACGTGTGTTTGTGTACAGTATGTGTGCCGACGAGTGCTTTTATTTTATCATGCAATATTAATGGCAACTTTTGCTTTCAAAAAGAAATTCCAGAGGTTTCTGTCAGTTTATGTGCATGTGTGTGTGCCTGTTGTCCGACTGCTGTTAAGAGCCTCTGAAACAATCAGGGCAGCAAGTGTAGCTTTAATATGGGATTATATTGCAACAACCCTTCTTTTCCACACTAATGCTGCATCTGTGTGTGCATGTATGAGGGCAACCAAATGTGTACACAGGGAGCGACAACAGTGTGGCTATATGTGACCTGTGCACTTAACATTTATATAACCTCATCAGCCAGTTAAGAATATAAGTTAAGACGACAGCCTGTGCATTTGCATGAATGTGTGTGTGTGTGTGTGTGTGTGTGTATTACACTCCCACACAGCGCAGTCTTTCCCTGGCAAAAACACATCAACAAGTTGAAAACCGAGCAAGGAAATAACGCTTGTCTTTTCTTTTCTTCGTCACATTTCACTGTTTGTTTGGAGCATTTGGCTGACTTTCCATTTAAAGATGCTTTTCCAGATATCTAAAAAAATAAAAAATAACTGATAGCATAATGAACACTGAAAAATGTTAGACCTATAGCCAGTGAGGCAGGAAGTGTTGTATTGACTGTTGCATACAAAGGCTTGCAGACATTTTAGGCTGCCTTGTATGCACAGAATGTTCAAGGTGTACCCAAATATTTTCAACCATGTTCAAGTCACAGGGCCAAGAAGGCCACTTTAAAAATTGATTGTACAAGTTTGAGCTCTATTGTGAATCATTATTCTGCTGTAAAAGCCAGGTACATTTTCAGTTTCAATTTCTTCTTTTTACTGCATGACATTTTAATCACAAATTTGCTAATATTAAGTGGAATCCATTCGTCCCTCTATCTGTGCAGTGTTTCCTGTGCCACCGGCTGCTGCAAAACCCCAAAACAGAACATTTCCACCCACATGCTTAACAGATGGCAAGGTGTTCTTTTCATCAAATGCTGCTTTCCCCCCACCCTCCACATATACCTTTAGTGATAGCGGCCAGACTGCTCAATTTGAACTTAATCTGCCCACAGCACTTGCTTCCAGAATCAGTCTGCCTTATTTAGATGTTGCTCCACACACTTGAGATGTTAACTTTTGCGACGACTTTGAAAGTATGACTTCCGTCTGGCGCCTTTTTCAGTGTAGATATTCTGTGTGTGTGTCAGAGCTGCACAGTGGAATGGTGCTCCACCACTGCTGTGCCAGCTAAACCTCCCTGCAGGTCTTTGGCTGTCATACGTGGGGTTGTGTTTCCTTTCTTTCCAGCAGACTTGCAGTGTTATCCGGAAGTTTTCTTGATCTTCCAGATTTTCTTTTCATTTCCTAATGACATTTTAGACAGTGCAAATTGGAAGCTGGCAGCGCTTTGATATCATTTTACAACCTTTGTCTGCTTTGTAGGTGTCAATTAGCAACATATTCACATCCTCAGTGAGTTTCTTAGGGGAGTCTGTTGTCAAGTGTTATTGCAGGATTTGAAAAGTAAGAGAACTTTCCAAGCTCTAGAATCATCATCGGCTCATTCCTAGTTATGGTTTTTAAAAAAAAGTTAACTTAAGTTTAATGAACTCATGAAATTTTGAACCGCTACAAGTAGAATGGCATCCAGTTTTGAATTTTTGAAGTTCATGAAAAAACAAGAACAACAGCTCATTAACTTTTGAAGAAAGCCTCTTTTGTCTATTTTCTGCAGGAAATGTATTTGCTTCTTTTTCACAAAACATCTAAGTTGTAATGTGCCCAAATTTATGCATACAACTGTCCAAGGGGTTTGCTGTAGCTATTAGTGATGTTCCAGATTTCTCTGTTTTAATTCTTGGATGAAAGATGATGCATGGACGATGTGCGATGGCAGGAATTTGATTCATTACTGATCACATTTTTCTCAAAGACTCTTCCATTTTTATTTGAGAATGTGCTTTATTAATTCATTTATTTGAAATACGTTATGGCTTTCTTTATATATATTCAGGAATGCTGTTAGAGTTCTAAACAAACTTGATTCCTCTGGTAGCATTTTAAAACTTTGTGTAAGAACTAATTAAAAGTTGTTTACTTGTCTGGTAATAAATGCATGCACAATAACATATTGGAAACAACTGCTGCACAGAAAGAGATCATTTAAAGGGGTCTCATGCAAATTACAGACTAGATAGACATAATCAATAGGTTATGACATAACACCACATTGACTTTCATTACATTCCGCATCTCCAGTGAATGACAGATGATGGAGTGAAAGAGAAATAAAGGTTAAAGGAGAGTGACGGGAAGACGGGAAGAATCAAAAAAACGTGTGCACTCACATATTTGTGTGTGTGTGTGTGTGTGTGTGTGTGTGTACGCGCATGCGTCACATCACTGACACTTTAGCCGCTCTGCTAACCAGACAGACTGTGAACAAGTGATGAGAAAGAGATGAAATGCGCTGAAAGACAAAAGGACTACAAAGTCAGAAGATGGATGAGGGCGAGGGAGAGAGGGTAGCAGGGGCAACAGGATGGAGAGATGAGAGTAGAAGAAATAGGCTGGGGGTTAATGATGGAGAGATTGCATGGGACATGCAGACAGGATGAGTGATATGGCAGAAAAGAGAAAGATGAGATGATAGCGTGAAAGAGTGTAGAGAGAAAAGGCTGTAATCAGGATGAGGACAAGTGAAAAGAAGGGATAAAAAAAAAAAAAACAGAGGAGGTGACAGCAAGAAAAGGCTAAACAACAGAGGGTAGAGAACACAGTAGGAGCAAAAATGCAAAACTCAGATGATATCACACCCTATTAGGCACACTGATAACATGCTTGTGTGGTCGTGCATCTGCAGTGCCTCCCCTAACTCAGACACATTGTTTTCCCCTGCTAAGATGCTGGATCTATTTTTCTACTTTATCATGTTTATCTCTTATAATCAAATATTTGGTGGCAAATGTCTTATAAATATTCAGTTTTAGTTTGATTTCTCTGCTCTGCTGCTCAACCAAGAAACATTCTTCTAGCCAACAATAAAACAAATGAATTAACCCAGCAGACGGATTTGTCAATAATATGCTCTTTGTCTATAATTCATCCGTTTCCTTGTTAAGGGTGGCTAACTGGTTGTAAATAAGCCTACACCATAAAACCAAACAGATTGGGGTGTTTTTTGGTCTCTGAGAGCTTTGTGATGGGACAAAGCTTTGAATTATGTCTTATTTAATGTCTTCTAAAGGAGCAGACAGGGTTAAAAAGGCAACAAGCCTTTCATAAAATCCACTGTTAGGAGCTGCGTTTTGGTTTTTAAAGTTTTTGCCATCAACGCCTTTTGATTGGGGTTGTGGAATTATTCACCTTGGACATGTTTAAACACGTCCACGAGAAATTAATTTAGATGTATGAAAGTGCAAATAACCGTGAAAGTCAATTTACAGTCAGAAATTTCTTTCTCTTTCTCTCCTATGCAGAAAGGGAATCTTTCCATTTACGGTGTTCATGTATGCAAAATTTAACTGAACAGACTCAGACGCTCGCGGACCTGAGGTCAGTTTATCTGTTGTATAATTTCACTGATTCCAAACACACACAAAAACAAACTCCACATGACAAAGCACTTATACGCCAGTCAGCAATGACATTAAACCACTGACAGGTGAAGTCAGTTCTTCACGTTGATGTGTTGGAAGCAGGAAAAACGGGCAGTATAAGGATCTGAGTGACTTTGACAAGGGTCAAATTGTGATGGCTAGACGACTTGGTCTAGCATCTCCAACGCAGCAGGACTGTGAGGTGTTCCTTGTATGCAGTGGTGAGTAACTGAGGAGGGACGACAACAACACTGTTAACAGGTTCATGGGCACCCAAGGCTTACTACACGGGGAATAAAGCTGGCATGTGTGGATCAGCCTAACAGAAGAGCTGCTGTAGCACAAATTGCTGAAAACCAAAGTGCCCATGTTGACCCCCGACCACTAAGTGCCTACAGTGGGGACATGAGCATCAAAATTCAACCACAGAGCAATAGAAGAAGGTGCTCTGGTCTGACAAATCACATTTTCTTTCAAATCAGTGCACTGCAGTGTGTGTGCCCCCTGGACCTGAACAAGAGATGGCAGCAGAATGGAATATGGAAAGAAGGAAAGCCAGTGAAGGCAGTGTGATGCTCTGAGCCATGTTCTGCTGGGAAACTTTGTGACCTGACATTCATGTGGATGTTTACTTTGACATGGGCCTAAACATTGCTGCAGACAGACCCTTAATGGCAGCGGTATTCCCTGATTGCACTGAGGCCTTTTAGCAAGGACAATGCACCCTGGCAAATCGTAGAAATCGCTTAGGAATGGTTTACATGACAAAGAGGTTGAGGTATTGACTTTGCCTCCGAATTCCCCCGATCTCAATCCAATTAAAAAACATGACTAATCTATGGATCCCCTACATTGCAAGTTTTAGGACTTAAAGGATCTGTTGCTCACATCTTGGTTTCTGAAACCACAGAACACCTTTAGAGGTCTGAAGGAATCCACGTGTTGATGGTTTTGGGTATATTGTGGGGACCTACACAATATAATAATATCAGGCAGGAAGTTTTAATGTTGTCATTGATTGGTTTACACAGAAGGGTTTGTCTTACGTAAATGTACAATGAACACGCAGTAACCAAAGCAGAACACAGTCATCTTCAGTTGTTTCTAAAGCTCTTATTTAAAAGAGAACCCAGTCTGACTCACTAGACGTAAGTTGCGGGTATAAGCTTGCCATTGGCCGATTATCTCAGTCGGCATTCTTTCTGCTATCTGTGTGTGACAGTTTTCTTCACCCTGGGAAACAACAAGAACAAGCTCCAAGCATCAACCTACCACAGTGAAAATGAAACTGAGCCTCAAAGTTTTGGTTTTGCAATGCATAGTCAGGCAGCTCTGCTACTTCTTTTTTTTTTCCATTTTATTCACACAGCTCGTCTCCCTGCATGTAAATGTTTCACCACAACAATTCCTTCATCACTGTCTTGAGGAAAGGCCGAACACGCATCTTTTAGCTCCGCCCACAAAGACTGTGATTAACGACTGTGTGTTTAAAGAAATACAAACAAGCCAAAGTGTTTTTTTTTTCTCCTAAAGCAGAATGATAGTGAGGTGTAGCCGCACCATTGTGTTCTACAGAATGGACCGGCAAAGTGAGACTAATGAGAACCTAACCTGATTTACTGTATTCTGGGCTGGCGGAGAAGTTTGGCTTTTGTGACATTAACATTAGCCTTTGAGGTTTCTGGCTCTTCAGTTGAAATGCTGATTAAAGTGCACCATCCCTGAAAAACACAGTTGCACTCAATTAAAATGCACCATAAAGCAGGCAGCAGAAATAGCTGAACAGATTTCCTGGCTGTTTTGACGATTGTTACTGGATTTGTCCTTCTATGAGGTTTAGGGATAAATACCATGACATTTCAGAAAAGACTGAATCACTGACCAATTATGGAGACAAAAGCAGAGATACGGCATCCAATGCATACATGCTGTGTATCTGCAATATTGGTTGCAAATACTGATATATTCAGACATACAACATTCACTTACAAACAGAAATAAACTAATAATGTATAGCACAGAGACTAATATTGTCACAACACTAAACCCTGTTCTCAGAGGGTCTGTACTTAATACACACACATAGAGGAATCGCTAATATGCAGCAAGAGTCATAAAGAACTATCTTCAGCAACAGCAAAAAGATGAGGAAACAGAATACACAGAGAAAGCCTAAATCTAAAAGACCTGTGGCAAGTTTGGAACAACCAACCTGGCAATTACCTTAAAAATGTGAACCAAAGACAACTGGCATTGTGTTTATGGTAATTGGCACCGACACTACGTATTGATTAGATCTTTCCTGTTTTCTGCTTTTTTATTAGGTTAACTGACTTGTGATATTACTTGCAAAGCACTACATTGTAGTACGTTACTGTATAAGATATAAGTTGTCTTTTATTTTCTAAGTACCAGGGGAACAATCCAGTAATTTAGAAACTCTTTTATCATATCTGTAATGAGCTTATCAGTCAAACGGGCCTGTCTGACAGCTCGTCTGCTGATTGTACCACCAGTCTCTTTCAATCATCATCACCTCCAAAAGAAAGTCAGAGAGAAGGTCTTGATAACCTAACAACTCCCATTCATACTCCGGAGATGATTCTTGTTAGCTGGGTATACGTCACTCTGAATTCTTCATCCAATTAGTCCCTGACATATGTCTGTGCAAGGTCATTGAAATTATGTCTATTTGTCTAAATATGAGAGTTGTATTTTTGTTATGCAACATTCCAAAAACTTTCACAAGCTCATTGATTTGAACTACTTTCAAAACCAAAGTCTTTTTCTGCCACAAATGATGGTTATAAGACATAGTCTGGAATTTTTTGGCATAAATGTCCCTCATGGAATTAAAGCCAGAGTGCAGATCTTGTACACATAGCTGAACGTCCATTACATTCAAGCCATTGCAAAACAAGTCTACACAATGTTGATTAAGCCTCTGCAGTATACCCGAGTTTTTAATCTTGTTTCTGACATTCCCGCACTGCTGCACCAGTGGTGAAGCATTAGATTGGTTTGCCAGAACTGAAGAGGGGAGCAACAAGCAATGTAGACAGACTCGACCACAGCAACTAGTAGTATGGCGGAGTCAATGCAGTTGAAACCTAGGAACGCTCGGAAAAAAAAAAAGTTTATAAAGCTCCGGATGAAAAAGAAACTGCAAAAGCAAACAAGAGAGAGGCATATATCATAAATGCGTGTCAACGGTGTTTGTGCAATTACTCTAGCTGCCAGAAGGGAGAGACAAAAGTTCCTAACTTCTGGTGTACATTTCAAAGACTTGTAAAATCTGAGAAATGGTGTTATGAAAACAAAGTTAGCTGACATCTAAAAATCAAACTGTAAAATAGAAAAGTTTGCTTTTCTTCCTTTGAACCCCAGACAACAAAGAAAAAAATGACCGCACTGTCCAAAATGCAGCATGTGCCCTGTCTCAAAGGGCCAATAAAGTGCTGCGTTTGTTCTCTTCTGGCGGTGAATGACTGAGAGATAGTAACAGAGAAAAGCAGTGTGATTACAGAGCAGCAAAGCAAGTCTCGGTCTCCCTTAAACCACACACACACACTCGGGCCCGTCAATCGGCAGTTGAAAAATGAGGCTCACCTTGAAACGACAGGGGACTCGATTCGCTGGAGCATTCAGTGCTCTGTTACCACTGCAAAGGCTTGCATGCACACTCATCTGCACACACATGGACATGGACACACATGGACCCACAAGGCCTCGCTGAGAGTGCCTGCACTGTAGACAATTCTTTAACAGCCCAGACCCACCAACTGGTAAATTAAACTCATTGCATGTATAAACAGATTTCATAAAAAGCTGCACACTGTCAAGAAACTCCCCGTGGTGTTTAAAGGCTGTTTGTGTGTGTGATTGTGTGCGTGGTGACAGATGCTTGAGCACACTCGCAGTGCGCATTGATTACCAGCGAGCAATGTGTGCAGCTTCTCAGATCTTTTCCTTACTTTCTTTTAATGTCTGCCTCTTTATGGATCTCTCTCCTCTGGTCTTCTCATTTTACTCTTTAATAAACTCTATCAGACGCATTTCGAGGTTTAAACTTACTGTAGGAAAATAAGTCTTTACATCTTTTCCTCTAACACGCATACATCACTTTAATCTTGTCTGTGATTCCTCTCCTTCATCTGCTCTCTCTCTCTCTCTCTCTCTCCCCTTCTCCCTCTACCACCTTTCAGCGCCTCCCCGTTCTTCCACCCCCCCTGTTCTCCTCTTTAGTTGCCTCCCCTTCATCCCCCTTGCTGACAGCGTTTCCTCCCCTTCTCCTCCCCGTTCATTTTGCACAGCCAGAGGTGCAATGTGGACGAGAGACTATGATTAAATATAGAGGCATGGGGAGGGGAGAGAGAAACACACAGCAAATCAAAGACAGCATGACAGAGATGGAAAGGGGGGTGGTTAGTGGAAAAGTGCAACAACAAACACAGGTAACAATGAAAGAGCGACGGGAGGATGTTTTGATCAAATAGGATTTTAAAGAGAAAGTCAGAGAGGGAGGAACAGACAACGTGTGTGTGTGTGTGTGTGTGTAGGTGTGTGTGTGTGTGCGTGTGTGTGTGTGTGTAAAAAGAAAGAGAGAAAGACAGAGTGAAAGAAAGGCTGAGACGGACAGGAGTGTGAAACAGATTTCTGAGGATATGGTGTCACTTTCTGCCTGGCAGCCTGCAGGTCAGAGGTGAAGAGTGTGTGTATTTGTGTGTACATGTACCTCTGAAGTCTCAGATACACACACAGGCACGCACGCACGCACGCACACACACACGCAACCATAGAGGACTGCAGGGAGGGAGCAAGAAAGGGGGAAATTTTGTAGCAGCAGGTGCTCTGCTGTCTGGTGCGTCTCCAGACGGAAAGACAAATGCTTGGAAATGGGCTGCAGTAAAATTACCTTCAATTGACTTAGTCTGAATCCCAAGGCAAACTGCTTGACAACTTATATACACAGTCAAACACACTCACACACCGGTACATATGCATGCACATCTGCAGTCCTAACTCTCTCCGTTGCACATAAAAAAAATAAAACACTCTTCTTGCTTTGCTTTTCCCTTCTGTCTGTTTCTCCCCAGAAAAAAATATCATCAGCAGCAGCAATTTCTCTTCCCAAGCAACACTTCTCAAACCTTTTCTAATTCACCGTCTGGCTGTGGCCAGAAAAGAAAACACCACATAAATCTGGAGGGATGTGTGAACTCTGGGTCACGTCCTCTGTGGTCCACTCCTGGACAATGATCACCCCAGTCAACGTGATAACTAATCACAAGCAGTGTTGGCTGTCAATTACGTGTGCCCTCTTGCTTGCTCAGAAGCAACGCTGCAGTCCTTGAGCCAAACTCACTGTCAAGATATTTATATAAATAGGAGCAATATGCCACCAAAGCTGCAATCCTTTGATCTATAGCGCCTTATGTAAAAACCTTACATTTCAAAGCACCACTATCAGTAAATCTCTCACGCCATACTGTTGAGCAATGAGTGCACAGCGCTGTGTGACACTTATTGTTCTCTTGGCTTCGTGTAGAAAGTTGCAGATGCAGGATGCAGAATGAAGTCTAAATTTAAACTGTTCCCAATTCTCTCCTGCAGCTCATGGGCAGGCCCACCAGCATAACAAAGCATATTCATTCAGGTTTAATATTTAATGGTCTTAAATGAAAACTGAAATTCCAAAGAGTCTGACAATATTAATTACACTTGCTGTCAGGGAAAAGAAAATAAAAGGGCGAAAATGTCAATTTCTAATCTACTCATGCTGTCAAAACAGCGTGGGACATCGGGCTTCGAAATGAGTCACTACGGGTCACGGCAGACCATTGGTATGAGTGATTGTGTGCACGACTGTGATTCTGAATACATATGAACTATTAGAGCAGCAGTCAGGCTCATCACATTCAGCCTGAGTTACCTGTCCACTGATGAGAACATATTTTTAATGACTGCAGGGCCGCTGCTGACAGGCAGACCTCTAAAACTTCTCGAAACCTTGAGCTGAAAGTGTTGCCAGTAATCTCACGAGTTCTTAGACTAATAGGTGAACGAAGTCATATTTTATTTATTTTGAAGCATATTGCACTGTTCCATTCTTGACCATGTACAACAAGCATCTGTGCTTTGATGTTGCACCAGCTGGCGTAAAATAAGCTCTTCCCTTTTCTCTTTGTATGTTGGAGTGTGTGAGTGCGAATGCCAGCTGGTTTACCATCACACACTCATCGCAATGTAGACCCAGCACTCAAGAAGATAAGAGAAAAAAAAAATATTGATGAATGCATAAAGACAATTTCAGTGTACAAACAAACACCTTGGACTGGTCTAATTTCATGGACAAATTATTTTGTTTACCAACCAGAATCCTGGCTTCATGTGCCACACTGTGTAATCACAATTGGACAGGTTTTGATTTATATGAAGGTGGTGAAATAGAAATTTGCTAAAATATCTGACCGAGAAGTACAACATGTACAAAATGGATTGACGCCTGAGTCACCCAACAAATGCACTGCACTTTCAATTACTCTCAAGAGCCAAATGTGTGTGATTACGTGATTCCATTATCTTAAATGAAAGCTAATTTTTAACCCGACAAATGTAGCTCCAGCCACTTTTCCCTGCTCTCCAATACAGTACAAATTGCATATGTATATTTAAATAACCCTCATTTACTCTCTTATCTGGGGCTTTTCTTTTTCTTTTTACTTTGATGTACCCTGCCAGTATTTGCTCCCGCAATGGCCCAATTTCCTGATAGGGAAAAAGCAAATATAATATCATGCCCCAATTTTATCAGCTAATCATAGTGTCATAGTGCAGCACTAAAGTACTCTGAGTCAAATCTCAGAAAACTGAACTAAGATCAAACAGCTCATTTTGTTCCCCTCCCAATCAATCCAAAAAAAATTAAATAAGCATAAGAATACATAAATAGATAAGGTTTAACATAATTTAATCGTGCAATAAAATTAAATTTACTGCCTCAGAACAGCCAAAGAAAAAATAAAACATCTGATAACACTGACTTCCACGCCTGGCTACGCCACTGAAAAACACAGTAAGACAGACCAATGTTGCAGTTTATCACGCTGCTGGACAGATTTCCAAACTGCTTCCATGATAAATGCCAACACATGATGTATCATCAGTTTACATACTGCCGTGGGAGGCAGACATAACGTCACTTTAAATGTGTCATACTGTCTCATCTTGTAATAAAAGTCCGCAACAACATCTGTAGTCTTAAATTTTTAAAATCTATTGACAAGCTGGTGAGCAGCATGTGCAACTTGCAACAGTATGGAGGCACATGCTGTTACCCTTAAGATATTTCTAGTCTATATGTTTCTTCACCTTGGAGAGAAAGAAGGTTTTGGCATTTTAGCTCCCACCGACCTGTTGGTGTAATAAGAAGTAGATAGACTTCTATTGATCTGGTCAGTGTGTGCATTCAGTCGAGGTCAAAGCTTTTATACGGTGCTTTACGTGCCTAATGTCTGTGTCTTCTTGTCAGTCCAACCATTTATTGCCTGTTTTCTGTCCTTTCTTCTGTTGTTTCTCTCATTCATTGCCTCTCTCTCTTTCTTTCTCTTTCCAGAACAAATCAACAATGTCCAGAGAAGTCATCCAAGTCATCATCTGCAGGCAGCTGGCCACAAACTGAGAAAAGCTTTGACTGCAATGTCCAAGTGGAAGTAGATAAACTAGTGAGGAGGTCATTAATGGAGGAGCGTTGACAGTTTATAGCCTTATTGGACATTGAATTCCTATCTGCTACTTCCACAGACAAACTCTTTCACGCTGCTCCCCAAACACACAAATTCATTTGGGTAAACAAAAGCTGGAACGATTACGGCTTTCTGTTGGATATAATCTTGCTGACGCTGGCTGATGTCACTGCTTGCCTCCATCCCCTTCAGCTCCTCTGGGGGCTGAGCCAACCTGCAGAGGAGCATGGGCAGAAGGGTGGCTGACCCAACCAATCCGGTGCCTGCACTGGGAGTTCCCCTGGCGGGGGGGCGATGGGGCCCACTGTGCAGTGTCGGGGTGCAGACATCTCCCAGACTGCGGACTCTCCCCTCCATCAAACGACACAGCAGTCAACCAACCAACACACATCGGCCGCTCACCATGGCAACAGACAAAACAACGGCAGTGGAGACAGGGGGAGTTATCAGAAGTGACAGCAATAGTCTGCCGGTGTCCAAGGAGACATCTCAGAACGAGATCAACAGCCTGACACAGGACGACATGGGGTCACAGGGGTCAGGCAGTGGAGTTTACTGCCAGATCAAAACCATACGGACAAACCCCAACGACGCAAGAGGTAAAAGGACAGCTCGGTATACAAATGGCAGCGTGGTAGCCTCGGATGTGGTGGGAGGGGTTTGCAGCGAGGCCACAGAGGGGAAGGAGCCGGCCCAAGAGAGGAGGCGGGTTCAGTCCTTACGAGGTGAGGGTCATCGCTCAGTGTTAAAGACGGGCAGTGTTTGTACGACTGTGCACGCCACCCCGCCTCGGCCGTGTCGAATAATGGCGACGTCCCCACCTCGACTTTGTGGAACATGTGGGAGGAGACGATCGCAGATGACACCGTGCACAGGTGCATGTCGCAGGAGGGCAGTCAATCAAATAACAGCGAGCCAGACTTTACCTAATCCGCCACGGAAACCATCTGTAGCGACAAACCCATCCAGAAAAGGCTCCGCTGCCCTGAACTCTCACAGCAAAAACACAGACACAGCCAACACACAACAGCACACATCAGTAAAGACCTCTCAAATACCACAGCTGTCACACACTATACCGAAAACACACAGTTCACATTCGAACCACACGGCGCACACTCAGAACAAAGCAAGAGACTCAAAGCAGCCGACAAGGCCACATTCTGCAGACTTCAGTCATTACAAGGACTCAGCCACGCAAACAACGGACACACACAACAACTCAGATAGGACCACTGCTAGCACACATTCACAACAAACTCACACACCAACTGCAGAGGTGACAGAACCACATTCAGCTGACAAACACAGTCGTGATCTGGCTCATACCCAGCACGCTGATGAACCTGCACACTCATCAGTCAACTCAAAGCCTCCAACTCCTTCCTCTCACAGTGACTTAAAATCTAGCAGCACGCCACCTCTTCCACCCAAAAACTCCCCTAAATCCACTCTTTCCAAACCAGCCACACCTGTAGCGCAAACCAAAAACCAGGAGACCACAGATATTTCCAAACAATCCTCAGAACGGATCAAACTCAAGGACTACCCGAAACAGAAGAGCAAATCATTCGACGACCACACCCTGCCTTGTAAGACTCATCTGAAAGCACAATGTAACGGGGCTCCGGGAGGGCTGCTAGACGGACACGCAGTGAATGCACCACGTGGGCTGGAGAGGCAGCTGCAGAGTGTGGAGGAGAACCTACTATCCAATCAGGAGAAGATCAAGGTGCTTCTCAACGTGATTCAAGACCTGGAGAAGAGCAAGGCCTTCAGCGAAGGGTGAGAGAAAAAGACTGAGGGAGGAGAAAATAGGAGATGGGGGTAATGGTAAAAGGTTAGAAGAAAGGGAGACTGAAGTGTGAAATGAAGGAGCTCAGATCCCAATACAGAGAGTAAAAAGAGCGAGAGGTGACGAAAAGGATGAAAACAGAGATGGAGAGAAAAGATAAGAGAGGTAAAACCAAGTGCTTAAGCAAGAGTGAGCTGGAGTGATAAAGAGAACAAAGACGGGGAGACGAGAGAGTGTCAAGGGAGTCCACAAGTCTGAGAGGAGAGTGTATTTGAGTTTTTATACAGTCATTTATACTGACAGGCATTCCAAGTCTGTGTAATTGATTTTTAAATGTCAGGCCTGTGCACATGTGTGATCCAGTCCTGTGGGGATAAGTGAGACCTGACAGCCTACAGTCCTTACGTCTGCTTAGTCTTTTTTTTTATCTTATATGCCTTTTTGAATATAAAGTCCCAAAGAGACACTGTACTTCCCAGCACAGCAAACGAATCAAACTACTCCTTCTCTCTCCTAATCTAATTACTTTATTCTTAATTTCACCTCTGATGCTACATATCCTTTGCTTCTCTCCTCTTCTTACTTCAGAGCCAGTTCTCACTTTAATTTCATTGTCCTCCCCCCAGTCTTTCTTCACCGCTTTTTAACCTGCTTCAAGCGATTCGTCCCCATCTCCACCTCCACTCTCATACCTTTTCTTTGCTCCATTCTTAATTAATACCTTTTTCTCTCCCCCTATCTTTCTTTCTGCACCTCCACGTATGAATCATGCCTGCAACTAACAACTGTGAATCACTCCACTGCCCTCTTGCCATTATTTTTCTTTTATTCTCTCCTTCTCTCTGCCCCGACAACCCGTCTATCAGTCTTCTCTGCTGTCATATGTTTACTGTCACTGTTTTGTTTTCTCCTCTGACTGCCCATCATCCTTCATCTCTTCCCTATCTTCCTTCCCTTCACTGTTTCACCTTTACAGAAGAAAATATTCACACGTCCTTTATTTAAGTAAAAGTGCTAATGCCACACTGTAAAAGAACTCTGTTACAAGTAAAAATTCTGCTTTGTAAACGCCACTAAAGCAAACATATGCAAGTGTTATCACAAAAAAAGTATAGAAGTCACAGGAAAACGTGCCTGTGACTATAATACTGTTATAATTATATCATTAGATTATTTTGACTCATGTATTCATTCAAAAGCAGCATTTTAGTTCCACTGGATTGAACTCATTTCGTACTATCAATTGATTTATTGTTTGGTTAGTAAAAAAAAAATCCTGAAAATATTAAAAATGCTTATCCAAATACTACTCTCAACACAATTCCAATTTAAGCAAGCAGCTGATTAATCAACTAAATGTTCCCACTGTATTTGTATTAACTGCGGGGTAGTTTAATATACAGCAAAGCAAGATATTTTACAAGTTCTTTATGTTTTGGTGCAAAAATCTAAATGTATATACTAGAAACTAAAGCTGTCAGATAAATGTAATGACGCAGAAAGTACAATATTTATCTCTGGGTTGGATAAGAAATTGAAGGTGGCATGAAATGAAAAGACGCAAGTGAAGTGCAAGTACCTCAAATTTACACTGAAGTGCAGCACTTGAGTAAATTACTTTATTACATTCCACCACTGCTTTACGGTGAAAACGTCTTCTCTCTGAGTTTAGAAGCATTTCTTCCTTCACACCCTAAATTTCCACCCCTCTCACTCACTTGCCCCTCTCGTTTCTTTTTTTTCCACCTCCCAGTCATCCTAAAACCGACAAAGACTCTACATCACCACCTAAACTCCTTCGCTGCGCGTTTCTACTCCCTCTCATCCCTCCTTCTATCTGTCCAGGGTTAACAGATGTCTCTAGCTGCAGACTAATCCCTATCAGATTACCTTACAATTAATGTTTAAGCTTCGCAATAAGACTCCTAAAGTCAGTGCACAAGCTGTCCTGCCCTGTCGTTGGACTGTATAATATCCTGCATTCATGCTTCTGGGGGGTGTTCATATGCTTGTAGTGAGGATGATTATGTCTCATGCTAAGTGTGTGAAGAAAACAGGCAGACAGAGGGGAGAGGGTAAGAAAAAAAGAGAGGGCAATTGAATGATAGAGCGGCATAAAACGAGTAAGAACCAGCAAGTAAGAGGGACTGCATGTACGTGAAGCTGTGCCAGAAATGAAAGTACTTTAAGTGGGCCGCTGTGATAAAAGTGTCGGCTGAGCTAAAAGGTTGTCGCTGTGCTCAGCTCCTTGTTGCCTTTTCTCTCCTGAAGCAAATACTTGTCATCTGCAGCTGTTGTTGTCTTTGATGAAGACTGTTTGGGGAGAAAAAATAATGCCAGTTACACGGTCTCTCGCCATGTAATTAAAATGTCTATTTCATCAATATAAATCTCTTATTCTTTTATCGAAGGAGTTCAGTCAAAGGCCAGCCAAGATATCTTGGCAACATTAAGTGTTTTAATTACACAGCAGCCAGCATGAGCTTGACAGTTTTGTTTAGTTTTTTTTTTTCTTTCAAACATTCAGCACCGTCTTTAGTTGTGTTGGCTTGTTCAACCTTGATAGCACAGTTGGCATTTGTAATCATATTTTTGTAATTCCAAGCAATCTTCAACACAGCAGCCTTCTAGAATGAAAGACAATAAGATCACATTCAGTGAACCTGCTGCTAATAATATTTGTGTCCTGTATTGTTTGGCTCCCAACTAGATCTACCTAGACAGTCGCTGCAAACACTGCTTTTGCCTGCCTGGAATCGTAATCAGGCAGGTTTTCACCCACTGGGACAATTCAGGCAATGTCCTGGAGAGTTCTATTGGGGTACTGCGTATACACTACACATCACAAACTATTTTGTGCCCTTTGAAGCCCCCAGAGAACACGTCTGATGCTGCTGCATTTAGTTTGCGTTGGTAGAGAGAGCAAAAACAATTGTGACATCAGCAGTCAAGACAGTGAGACTCTTTCCAGTCATAATATGCGAGGCCTTTTGTCAGTGCAAAACAATTCTTTTCCTGTTACATCAGCGTATATGTGATGAATCGTTAAGCATGCATAACAAACAGTACATGTATGTGCAAATACAATTTAGTTGAAATAGGAAACAGTATTTGTAGCATCAGACATGTGGTTACTATCAGCATGCACAGCTTTGTTCTATTAAACTAATTTTGCAAATGTGTGTGAATGTTTTACATCTGTTGTTTCTGCAGTCGCAGCTCATACAGAACTGGTCAGGACATAAACAACTGTCCCACCTGCCAAAAGACAGCCTGCATCATCTACAGGTAACCTGATTAAGATAATGAGCTTACTGTATTACATAACCCACTGTTGCCAACTCATTCTTACCTGAAGCGTAACAAACAGCCCTGAAACTTCTTCCCAGACAACTGTATTCCTATTGTAAACATGAAAATGTTCCAATCCCTATTGTCCTATTGCTTCCCGCCCCCCCAACATATCCAGGTTTTATCACTTATTCAGCACATCTTGTTTGATTTTTATTTGCATTATCCTTTCTTCCTGAAACCCTGCTGCCTCTGCCCTTTTCTCCCACCCTGATAATTGTACAACAATATATCCCTATTATATGAAAAATGCAAGACTAAGAGTCACCCCCTCATCAATATTGAAATGAATACATGCTGTATTCCACAGATTAGAAGAGGATGCTCTATCCAGGAAAGTTATTTACACATAAAAGAATATTCTGTGCAAACAAGCAAATTAATTCAGCACCTAAATGATCCGTCTTTCCTGTTCCAGTCGTCCCCTGTGCGAGTGACCTAAATAAGTAATTGCATTCTTAGATCCGTCTCAACTTACAGAGCTGCACCATCACAATCTGATACCGCATACTGCAGTTTAATCCTCCCGTCACAATCCTTTTCACATTTTTTCATTATGTAAATAATTCCATCTTTCCATCCCATGCCTGCACAATCTCTGTCATCTCTGATTTTCAATCAAACTGGTTTCCTCTGTACATTTATGTCTCTTTCAGTCTCTCAATTGCCAAAGGTACAGTCACCTGTGCCCCAGCATCTAAAAGTCTACGCTGCTCACATGAGCTGGAAATGTAGGTTGGATAACACTAAAAGCAAAAAATGTTTACAGACCAAAGCTAGGCTTGAAGCTAATTGTAGTCGTTCACAATCACATACAAATCTCGCTTGCAGGCCTCAGAGGATAAAAGACACTTTTTTGTAGGGCCTTTGACTATCTAGTTCTCTTTAAATCTCAAACCCACTCGCCTCAAAGCAGCCCCACCTCTGCACCTCTCTTGTGCTTTTACTTTCTATCCCTCGGTCGCTTCATCAACTCCCTCGTTCCCCTCTTCTCATTCTTTTTCTCCCTTGATCTTAATTAACACAGCAGGATCCTTATCCCAGTAAGTAATAATGAGAACCAAGGGGATAGGACTTCTGCATGGCAACATGCTCATATCCATATACACATGTGAAACATATACAAACCTTCCCCCATTTTGTGCAGTGGTATGAATGCACATATTCACAAACACAGTGCAATTCAGTGGAATACAGTATTACATCTGGTTAGACCTGAGACTCAGCAGCTTAATCACTTGGTCAGTAAACAATACATTTTTTAGCAGCTAATCTGAGGGTCATGTAAGTGCTTTTTGTAAGCAAAAGTGCCAAAAATTCACTTGTTCCAGCCTCTCAAACATGAGGATTTGCTGTGGAGTATTTTTAGGTATTTGGACTGTATTCAACTTCAGCTGTGCAGAACAGTGAGTGCCATTTTAGAATTGGCAGATTAATTCATAATGCAAATTATTGTTAGTGACAGCACTGTAACCTGCATTACACAACATTTCACTTAAGCAGGCGACCTTAAATGCACACAAAAAACATTAACCGGGTAATTTTAATCTGCACTTCCAGAGGCATTTTCACACGGACCAAAAACGTTGATGAATTTGATGGAGCTGAACTTTAAGAAAAATTGAGGGGGGGAAAAAAGCTTTTAAAAGCCACTGAATGCCTTTAAACTACAGTTTAGTCATGTAAGAATTTAAATAAGAAGACATTGCTGTTTACAGAACATTAAGCGTTATTATATTCTGACTTTATAAATGCACCTTTGTAGTAGATTGATCATGCTGTGTAAAGACACCAGTTATTACATGTAATATTGATAATTAATGTCCTTGAAATTGGGTTTGAGTTTGGTTTTACATATATTGGAGGACCTGAGGCAGTTACTAGCTTGTTACTTCTCATACCATTATAGTCCTTGACATTTTCTGCTTTCTTCAAACATGCTCACAAGCTAATTAATCCAGCAAAAAGGAAATCAGCTTTCATTAGGTACATCTGTGCATGAATTTCATATGCACACTTGCATGCACAACCTCATACATTCTGACAAACAAATAAATGAATATATTTCACGCCATGTGATGGATGATAATGACTTGGACAGAAATGCAGAATCTGCCTCCTAATCGTTTTCCGTCTCATATGTCAATTTCTTACAAATACAGAAAATCACATTTTCAGTGGTGTTATTGTGACAAACACACACAGGAGTCGTCGAAGTAAAAGAGCTCCATTTATTTGATTGGACAGTAACGGCTATATCAAAATCCCAGAGGATTCTGGGTAAAGAGGAGGGGAGATAGGAAAAGGAGACACACAAGCAGGGGGATGAATTACGCGTGGGACTGAAACATCCATCCTAATGATTTGTGGTGAAAAAAAGAGGTTTCGACGTGGGCTGGCTGCCTGAAGATGTTTTGCCATTGTCAGCTCTAATTAATCTTTATGTTGAGAGACAAGGGGGAGCGGAACTTTTGACAGCCCTTATGTTTTTCTCCCAAAGCCTAAACAGCTCAAACACGCATACTGAAACATATGCTGGCATGTATACACACCTAGCATCTGAAGGCATTCTCTCACTTTCTTCTCCTCATACATACATCCTGTTGATAGACATTCATGAATTGTAACACATCCATACACGCACCAACTGTCTGCTTCATGTTAACCCACGACAAGAACACACAGTCATGCACGCACTGGCAGGGATACTGTAGGTGACAGCTTGCAGAAGGAATTAAAAGCAGCAGCTTTTCCCACTGTGCCATAATCTCGAGAACAATGGTGAGAGAGGTAGTTACCAATGATGGAGACAAGGGAAGGTTGGAACTTAAAAGAGTCATGAGAAAGAAAATCCTCCCATCCCAAAACAGGACAGACTGTGAATTGAGTGGATGTGGGACAGGTGCAGCACTTTATCCCTCTTATATGTAAGTTGTGTGTTTGTGAACAATCTGTCTATGTAGTCTGGGTGCATCTTTTTGATCATTTATTCATTGCAGCCATCTCCATTCGTCTATGCCCACCAAAGCTTTTATTTCCTCGTCCATTCCCTCCATCCCTCTTTCCTGAGGAGCCAATACCTTTCTGCCCTCCCCTCTCCATATCTCTGTTGGCACTCATCCTGTCCTCCTGTCCTGTCTTTTTTTTTTTTTTGTTTCCCTCCTTCATTCTGCATTGACCTCCCTGCCAGGTTTTTATTAAAGGTGGCCTTTCTTTAATTTAGCCATCCTTCCGTCTCCCAAAAGTTTCCTTCCTTCCGTACGTCCCCGTATGTTCTCACTCGACTGTGGCCTTGTTGTGGAAGATGTACAGGTTGGACGGTGGTGGGGGGGCTCATTTCGTGTTTGCATTGTGTGTGTGTTTATGAGTGTACGTCTGTTGGGATATAGGAGGAGGAGGGGGAGGATGGGTAGTTATCTCTGCTCTCCTTGTCTCATCATGTGCCTCATTAACTCCAGATGCCAGGCCCTATGCAGCCCCACCCCTATAATCCAACTCAACACACAAACACACACACATACACACACACATACTGTCACACACAAACACACAGTTACCCAAAAAAGAAGAGAGAAACTCAAAGTCTACCACACTATGACCTGCAGCGATGGACACTTCAGAGAGATGGTGAGAAAGAGAGCGCACGAGAGATGAGAAGGGGGGGAGGGGGAATGAGAGCATAGAAAAAGAAAAGCCAAGAGGGTCTGCTTTGAACATATCAGAGGAGCAAAAAAGTTCCTCCCTTACTCCTTCCTTTAGCTCCTCCATTGTGCAAATGCTCCTCTCCTTCCCTACTCCCTTTTTCATTCTCCTCCCACTCCTCTCATCTCGCCAGCCTGTGATGTACTGGTGCATAAAGTATAGAAGAATACTATGGACGTGAAAAGGGTGCTGAGTTGAGCGCTGTGTGAAAGTATGAGTGTGACTGTGTGCTGAAGGTGCACATTTCTAATTTAAGAACACAACATGACTTTAAATCTCCATATAAAACTGCATTGTGCGTAGATAAAAACCTCTCTTTGAGGTGTTGTCAGCATTTTGTGACTTGATTTTCATGTTATTAGGACTCCTTCGCTCACCTTTCTCTCAACCCCTCTCTTTCTAATCTCTCTTTCCGCTCAGCAGACTTTCATTTGTCCTTACATCTCTCTCACCTCCTCTCTTTCTACCCCGCACATTTAATATCTTTCTGTGAGAAATGAGCTACATAAATAAATATGACTTGATTTTACACAACTTCAACCTCTAAATCATGCTCCTGCTGATTTTCCCTTATATTTGTCTTCTTCCCCTTCCACTGCTCTTTCATTCTCCCTCCTCTACAGTGTGGAGCATGATTTTCGGCAGCAGGAGGGACGCTTCCAGGGGGTTATGGAGGCCCTTGAGGGGGAATATGATGTGCCTGCATCGACTCTGACCAAGCCCACGCCAGCTCCTTCTTCCTCCAGTCGTCCCAGCACCAAGGCACGTGTCAAGAAACTGCGCAAGAAGTGTTTCTGGTGGCTCTAAGCTTTGCATAAGCCACAATAGCCTCTCTTGGTGACAAGTGCATACAGGTGTGGATTATATTTCAGGGGACCCAAAATGTTCAAGAGTAAAGCATCTCATGTGGGTGCACAGCGTGCTTAGTGTTACTAAATTCAGAGGGTCCATTTTTCCGAGCGGCATCCCAGTATATGGCACATTTTCCACCACAACCCATCCTGAGCTCTGATAAAATATACTGGTGAGCAGGTAGAAAGAAAGGAAACGCACTAAGGAAAGAAAAGAGGACCAAAGGAGCTGCTGATTTTTTTTCTCAGAGCCACCCGGGAGGGAGTCTGAGAAAGATCATCCCTTTTCTTTCTCTGTGGGAGCCAGTCTTTGGCGATAAAATTGTGATCAGCTTTTGACTGAAAGTGAGGACATTGTGTTTCCAGAACAAATCTGTAACAGGCAGATGAAGCGTTGACACTTTGGATATCAGACAGGTGTACTGTTCACTTGGCTCAGTTGCTGTCTAGACAGATGGACAGATGTGTGAGCTGGAAGTGAACCTTCACAGCAATTCTGGCTTCATTACAGCAATAAGCAGGGGAACCTTGATCGAATCTTCCTTGAAAATCCAAGGAATTTAACAACAAATTGGAATACTGTGTCTCTGGATGGCTTAACAGCTGAAATATGAATGTAGCAACAGCTGGAGCACAAGAGGGATATTGGTGGAAAAACAAGCTGATGAGCTTCTGGAAACATGGAGATTGCTCACTCGATCATCAGAATTTTGGAGAGCAAAGTGGAGATTGTACTTAGACTACATTAAGAGACAATGTGATAGGCAGCTGATGAAAGACTGACAGTCTGTGTCAGACAATTAAGAATTCTGTCAATGCTGACTGACAGAGTGATTGATTCTCTCCTTTATTACCGTCCAAAATGGAAATGTTTCGCTGTAAGCTCAATCTTGTTTCAAGGATTTTCACACAAACGTGCAAACAAATACGTGCACAAAGAGGCATACACTTGCAGGCACTGCTTTACACATATAGTAGACTCACTGAAACACAAGCAACCACCATAACCCACATGCAAACATGCTTATAGTACACATTCAGTACATTTGTGAACCAGTGCAAACTAGGGGTAGACCATTCTTAGTTCACGGTTGATTGGCCTGTATTAATGTTGTATGAATATATAATAATATTTGTAAAATCTGAGCCAATAAGGCACCAATGGTTTCTGTATGAATAACGGTAAAACTAGCTTTTAATGTCTGGAGGTTTTCCTGATCTAACCATCGCACAACTAGTGCTGAAGAAATCTCTGTTGACATGTTACAATGTGAAGAGCTTCACAGTGACAACACACAGTAAACAGAAAAACCAAAAAAGTCCAGTCTTCTTTGGTATTAACGATAGCAAGCATCCTTTTGTTCACAATAAATATACCAGAGGCAATCATTTTTCCATATCCTATGAGCTTGCTCTGTAGCATTCGGACCATACTGCCACTGCTAATTGGTGAATTGAGCTACAATTGAACAGGATTTGCGCTGAAAACATACACTTCAGGTTGAAACACAGTGTCGAAATGTAGAAAATTCAATAGACGTCACAGCTCAAGGTTCATTATCCCATGTAAAAGTGAAATTTCAATCAATACACACCATCCTTGAAAAAAAAAAAACACAATTAGTAGAGGAAAATAGCCTTTTATAACAAGCTACATCCTGGCAAACATGGCTGTTATCAAAAATCATAACTCAAATCTGTAAAAGAATTGGTATGGGTCTATCCCTTTTGCAAATGCACACCCAGACCATTATTTTTGCACATACAGACACAGCATTTACATAATGCTTCACTGATGGCAGTTCAGAGTGTAAACACTAATCTCACGAGGGCTCACTTCAGCTGCTTCTGGCTCACAAGTTGACACCAATTAGAATCCTGGATGACACCACCACACTTACTAATTAACCAATCTATATCCAAAAAAGCCCCATCCCTGTATTTTTATATGCTGTCCCTTAACAGTGTGTGAGCTCCCACAATGCCCCTCTCTTCCTGATCTTCCTCTTGTATGTGCAATAAAAATGTGTATTTTAAACAAAATATGCTGTTGTCAACATACTTTGTGTTTAGGATGAAACTAAATGGCAGACAGGAGTAGACTGAGCTTTTTTACTTTTAATAACACTGTATTAGCAGCTCAATGATGTTGAAGACACAAGACAGACTCGTGCACTTAAATAGAGTTCAACATTAGGTTGTATGTACTCACAATCAGAGCATGTTCTTGACCCATCGTGATGACTGTCCGGTTTATGATTCTCAGCAGCGACACCACAATGTCCTGGATGTGTTGAAATGTTTCCCCCTGGGAGAAACATAGTGTACAGAAGTATGGTGCAGGAGGAGAAAGAGAATAAGAGATAAAGAGGAAGATAAAGAGGAAAAAAACAAGATAAACAAGAGATTGTTAGTTTTTCTCAGGCGTACTTAAACTCACAAAACACAGACAGATTCAGAACAGCTCCTGCCCTGTTCAAACAGCGTCCACTCAGGAATAACTTTTGGCGCTGGTTCCAGAAATGTCTCAGAACTTTTCCTCTACAAAAACTTAAGACTCATCGGGTTTTATTTGTGCACTTGCTTTGCCCTCGTGTGAACTGTCCTCTGTGTGAAGACGACCAACTTTGCACAATCTTAAAAGCTTGACTTTGGTTCTAAATGAATGGCGGATCAAACGATACAAGAAAGAGAATAAAGTTTTCTGAATCTGAAGTTTTTCACTTCTCAGAAAATGAGCCTCTCCAGAACATTCACTCAATCATCCTCAGCGTGGACATATATTAGCTGCAAAAGGTTTTTGACACATGAATGTGGATTTTCTGTGCAGACCAGCTTTCCTATTCCTATACCCTCATCCCTTCTGAAGCTGCTTTTCTGCCATGTTTCATTTCCTCCATTTGTGCCGAAGGAAACAAAGGGGACAAGATGTTATTAATAGTCTTTGTGCTCAGACTCAGGCCAGATTACTGTTTCATGGTTCGCGAGAGTCTGCAGGTTTGAAGAAACAAACATAAATCTGAAACATTAAGCTGATTTTAGTTATATCAGAATGCTATGTCATGTGTACTGCCTTCAGGGGGTGTTCATACTTGAGCACATTTAGTGCATTTAACCATGGCTGGACTTGCAGTGTACGCTCTGCTAGTCAGTCTCACTGAGTTTCATCTGAGTAGGTGCTTGCTACCTTTCATTTCATACTCCATTTAAATCCATTTAATTCGAAGCCAAGAGGTGACGATGCCCTTTACCCCGATACGATTTCAAAAAATGCTTGAAAAATGTTTAACAGCGCACTTTTATACAGTATTCACTAAATTGAAATACCGAACTCTCTTCCAGTAATTAGATTTTTTTAACTAGGTGATATGGATCTTCTATCAAACTAATTTAATAGCTTAATAGAGTTTTCAAATAATTCAATTGAGGCCAAAAATCATATTTAAAACTCATAGTAAAAATGTAGATATGTTAAACCAAACACATCAGTATTATTGAATGACTACACCGTATATTGTGGAAATGCTTTAGGCAACACTGTGGACATAAATTTATATATGAATATGACGACCCACTAATAGACTAGACAATTTACTGCTTTTTTTTTTTTTTTTTTTTTTTTTTTTTAACCAATCCTTTTGAGTTAGAGCACTCAAATAAATCAGAATAACCGTATCCCATCAGTCGTCAAGACTCGCAAAAGACGGTTCAGATTTATCTCTATATTAACCAATTTCAGATGATGGAAACTCTTTTATCACAACATTAATGACAACTATTCTACTAGCAATATTGTATATAAAATAAATAAATACTGGAAGGTGACTTAAGGACAAAAATAGAAGTTCATCTATGTTTTGTGGCCTGTGAAGACTGCAAGTGAAGAGAAATGTGGGCTAAATAATGACAGACATAGGACATAGTACAAAGGCCTGTCTCAAAAGCACACACGCATGTGTAAAATATGTTACATCACAGAGGCGAGGCATGGCATGTGCAATGGAAAAAACACAGACCCACACACACACACACACACTATGCTGCAGTAAAGCCGGTCAATGGAAGCTGACTCAGATTTGCCTGGGGATAGTAACTCACTACTGAAGCATCTGCTATGCTACATCCAAACACACCTTAGCACAAATGCTGCAGGGTGCATCTGTGTGTGTGTTTGTGTACAACCTTGTTAGTGTAATCTGACCTAAATATATGGACGTGTGTCCTTGTGTGAGCTGATCAGCAATGCATAAAAAGAAAAGACTGAAGGTCCAAAAATAACAGAAGTAGGTAAAAAGGACTCAAGTTTAAAGTTTTTACCACGTCTCCTCTTCCCATCTGTGTGCATGTGTGTGTGTGTGTGTATGTGTGTGTGTGTGTGTGTATGTGTGTGTGTGTGTGTGTGTGTGCGCTGGCCTGACAGCAGATGATTTGAAGGGTCTGATGAGAATCAGGTAGATATGATTAAACCACATTAAATACACTGACTCACAGCCACAGGACACAGACAAAATAAACTACTGAGAAAGCGTGTGCGTGTCATTCTGTATACCATTTCCATCTCAGACCACCTCACACTCACAAGTTAGGTTGAGGCGCAGCTGTTGATCCTAAATAAGCTTAAATCTTTCTGGCTCACTGCAGGTATTTTGGTCTCCTGGAAAGAGTTTCTCAGGCAGCCGTCTCAGAGCAGTAAGAACAAGAGATGAGAGACACAGTGCTTTCTCTCTCTCTCTCCCAAAGTTTACACTCTGTTCATTTATTCCATGCTGTAGCCAGCCCGGTTTATCATCTCTATGAGCAACGTGATATAAACAAGAAAAACAAAAACATTGTTGTGGGGGCTATGGGAGAGCTCCGGCAAGCCATGTGTTTCTGTCTTTCTCTGTTAGTATCCTCACTTTATCACACACATGCCCACAACAGCTCACACACACACCCACCCACAAGAGTAACAGAGTTACTTATAAATTCAACAGAAACTCTCCCGCAGACATGAGCATCTGCCTATCGCATCATCTTCTATCTCTGTTTCTCTTTCTGAATCGCTCTCTCTCTCTCTCTCTCTCTCTCTCTCTCTCTGGTTTGGAGACATCTGTGGTGTGACAATTTAATCAGGTACCACCCAGAGCGAGGAAAAGAGAAGGGTGAAAAACAAAGGAGGGAGGGTGCAGACAACAAGAGGTGGAGGAGAGGAGGCGACATCGTCTCCTATCACCTGTTCTTCCGCTACTTCTGCTGTTCCTTCTCCTTGTGACTGGTTTCTCTCTCCTCCTCTTCCTCCTGCTATTGCCTTATTGCAAAATCCCTCCACCATATTATCTATGAAATAAACATTCTTGCCTCTGTCTGTTTAGCTGTTAACTCGGGTTCTGCTTTCCCATGCAGCTTTTTCCTCCTATTTGCATAGCCATGAGCGATGTTTGTTTCTCTGGCCTTTCCTGCTCTTGTTCATTTGTCCTGGGGCCATTTTAAAAATGAATCCAACCTAGTTTGCTTTTTCATCCACATGGCTAATCTGTGTGTGTGTTTGTGTGCGCATTCCTGTAAATAATACTTTAATCTACAGTTTGACGCCTATATGCCGTCCAATTGCAGACGTTTTTTTTCCCTCGTTTAGTTTGACAGAAAAACTCTACGAGGCTGTGCGTCACTGGCTTCATGGTCTGTGCATAATTGTGTTTGCACCCGTCATGTTCACTTGACACTCTGTCCCCACCTGCTTTTGTTTTTACAGTATATCTCAACCAATACAAATTCATCCAATCAAATCCCCTCCACTGCACATTCATCAATTCGCTCCCTTCCTGCTCCATCCTTTCACTGTCTTCTCTGGGCTCATGCTTCATTAGTGCATTCAAATAAATAGAGCTGAAAAAAAAAGCCATACCTTCACTTCAAAGACTCAGCAGGTTGTCAACAACTTGCAGAAGCAATTAAAAAGCCCTCAGCTGGATGCTAGTGATGCATTTGTTGTGTGCGCTTGTGTGTTCAGTTCAAAAGCCAACTGGATTCTGTTTCAACAGACTAACATTCAGCAACATGCGTGAAACAAAATCAATTAGATTCTAATTGGTCAAGGCCTGCTTCATTGCACGACTGGATGACTGAAGACAACACAGCTTAAGGCTATCTCCTCTTTGGAAGACAAATTCCGCTGGGTTGGTGCAGAGCTCAGGGGAAGATCAAATTCATCCAGTGATGAGGAGGATCAAATGAAGAAGATAAAGGAAATGTCTTCTAATTCGTGGGCTGGATAATCTTTACACTCACATTTCCCTGAAAAAACTGTTAACTGGTCTATCTCAACTGCGACCACCTACGGCAGTGTTTATTATGTTGGTGAGCTTAATATTTCATTTTATTTTATACCATTTTGATCTTTTTATGTTTGCAGATTGTTACTACAATAACTGTTCTTAGTGTTGCAGCTGCTCGCTCCTGGGATCAGGCTGAGTCACTTGAGCTGCGTCTCAAGTGACCACTTGGTATGTGATTTTGTTTCCCATTAAGTTTTGATTGTATCTGTGAGAAAATGGAACTGCAAATGGAAGGAACACACATTTCTTCCATACAGCTGCTGCTGCTGGAAACTGTAGATGATGATTTGCACACTGGCTAAAATGAAACAGAAACACTCAAAAGTAATTACAAGGAAAGATAAGGAAAGGTAACATGAGAATGTATGGAGTGAAGACAAAAAAGACTCAGCTGTGGTAAATGCAGTGACACGAAACAAGTGTGATCGAAGATCTCCTGTATAGATGTTACCACTACACCTCATAAATTAACTGTAACCACATAATCATATCCACAAGTGATCCAAAAGGACAGATCTTAATATGTACATACTGGATGTAGTCACACTATGGTTTATTATGACAGGTAGATACTTTACTGATGAAATGAAATGAAATGAAAAATACTTTACTTATCCCAGAAGGGAAATTCAATATTTGATCCTTTGCAATAAGTTACACGAGTTATGATCCAAGTCAAGAACGCACATCTAACACTAAATATAAAACATTCACAGCCAGAGACCTGTTTACAGAAGCACCAAAATGCACTGAAGACTTTGTATGAGGCATTAAAATAATACTTGTGCAAGGTATAAAGTATAGAAAATATGCAGCCTTCAAACATCTTAGAAATCTATAATGTTAAAAAAAAAAAAAAAATCCAATGTGCAAAAATTCACTTACATGTCTAAAACCTCAATATATCATGAAATAAGAAGTATAACCGTATGGTATATAAATGGTTGCTGTGTATCTCACCACGTTGTCCCTGCTGAGGACCTCCAGAATGTTGTTGAGCAGCTCCAAGCTATTTCTTCTCTCATCATGAGGCCCATCAGCCATACTGGCCAGCGCCCCGCTAAGCTCCCGCAGCATCATGGGTAGCAACACGTCACGGCACTCTGCGGAAACAAAAGCATGCATGGTAAAAGACTGCAGGTTTAATAAGCACATGCGCAATAGTAGGCAAAGGTTAAGACTGAGAGCGCCATAATATTCCAATACAGTTTCTACATCCTCACAGTCTGCTAGCTATGCGTATCTGAATCAGATGTTTGTACACAGCCTGGCTCAGGAAATGGGGAGCAAACAAAGTGGCTTGGACCAATCCACTCAACACCGTTTAAAAGCATGTCTTCATGTCTTGTGCACGTTGGTTCTTATGAATGCTACCTGGCTAAGCCTCAACAACCTTACTCCAGAATCGCACACTCTACCTTTAACTAAAGAGAGAAAAAAAAAAGACATTTGGAAAAACTGCGTAGCGTGAGATAATTTTTTTTATTTTTTTGTTAGTTCTTTGGGTCTTAAGAAGTTTAGAAACAAACATCAAAAGTATGGCACAGCATCGTGATTCACTTTAATGTTATTCCTCTTTGAGAATCCCTTCAAACCCTAAACCCGAGCCTTTACATCAAATTGGTGCAGCACCTGTGGAGACAGCTGCACCCACACAGTTATGAGTAATGATGCCACTGGACCCTGAAGAAGAAATTCAAATCTAACCCCAGACTGCACAATGGAGTGATATCAATCAAGTGTCTATTTACAGTTCAATGCATGTCAGCTGCTCTGTCAGATAGACAGTCAACACATCAATCACCAAGGCCAAACGCTTCTTCTTTCCTTTCTCTCTGATTAATCCAAAACTGTATTTAATTCATGAGTTTATTTTGTCATACATGCAATACATCATCAGTAATTATGTGAGCAAAAAAGTTGTCAAAATGAAAAATGATTGAGAAAACAAGTACATTATTGTTACAATATACATAATTGAAGCTACTGCATATGAACTAACTTTATATTTTATGTTATCCACATCTGTCCTTAGGCACTCTGTAAATCTCGAGAGAATGTTAAATGTTCACAGCTCTTTTTTGGGGGGCTTTTCCAAAGTCAATCTGGGACTTATAGAAAACCACAGAAGTCGCAAAAGTACTCTAATGGAAAGTGAAGTAAAAGGAGATGTGAGTAAATTAATGGATGTGCATTATATGAGAGCCTTTGGCACCTTTCACAAAGCAGGATCATTTTCTGAACTCTTCTAATATTCAAAGGTGGATTTTTTTTTTTTTTTTGGGTGCATTTTGAGGAGCTGTGTCGTACTCATGAAGAAACCTCACATTCTTTGCCATTTGATGTTTTAATGGGGTGATTTGACCAAGAATGTTGTGACAGATATTAAAATGATGGATTATTAACTCACTCTACCCATAAATTTGCAACTAACTACTACAATATGCTCACATCTGCTGTCAGGGGCACTCATTTTCCACAACATCTAGTCATATTTTAGCTTCTGTAATATTTGGCTGAATTTCCTACACTTTAAATTAAAATGGTCACCTTTAACACCTTAAAATTCTGTGCTTTGTCTTCTGAAACACAGATCCCCACTAATACCTTGCGGTAATTGTGCTCGAAAAGCAGACTAGCTTGCAGACTTTCCGCCTCTGCTGCGAGGTGAGAGCACAGAGTTATACGTAGAGGAATGATGTGTTTATGTGCTGTTGTGTAGCGAAAACTGTCCTCCAGTCTGAGGTCAGCAAAATAACTCAATCAAAACTCCGGCATGTTTTTATGACACCTACATCTGGTAAGTGTTTATATTATTGTCTGAGCTTCTTAACATCGCAGCTTCTGAGCAGAATGCTGTGAGGCAGCTGAATGGAAGAAGACCTTCACTTCTCCACACAAAGGATTTACAGGTCATGCCGCGATTGTATCTCTAATGAAACTCCAAAATTGAGTGACTTCGACAATAACAGTGCGGACACTTGTTTCATTATGATGCATTAGCTATGTTGAGCAAATTTCAAGTGGCTGTGAGTTGATTTTGATAGCATACTGAAATTAATTGAAACCAATGATCCCCTAGAAGGTAAGAAAAATTACCCTGCCGCTTGCATTAATTATGAACCGTCGGCCCAAAATGTAAGCTGGAAGCATAAAGGATTTACTGGCCTGACTGCTGCTAGAAACTTCTGAAATGGTCTCTTAGTTACATCCAACTATAAAGTCCATATGTATTTTTTTTTTTTTTTTTAAGTCAGCAAAGCAACCTATTAGACATAATGCCTTTTGACTGTCAATAGGTATGTACAAAAGTACTATTCAGTATTTTTAAATTAAGAAATCTATTTTTGCTAATACTGTACTTTTACTAATGCTGAATTAATTCATTTTCATTTTTCATCCTTTGTATATATTGTACATATTATTATTATTATTGTTATTATTATGTATCTGTATATGTTTAGTGCTGCTGTGTGATTTTTTAAAATGTTGTTGCTGTAACAATGTAGCTTCCCCTGGTGTGGGGAGAAATAAAGGATTATCTTATTGTATCTTATCTGTCATTGCAATGGGTTTCAACATTAACTGATCCTTCCTATTTTTGCCACTTGAGTACCTTGACCTCCCCCTTTCCTGTCTTCTTCTTCTTCTTTCTCCATCTTTCTGCCTGCTATCTCCTCCGCTCCATCCCTCCCTTCCTAGCCGCAGGTAGACAGAGCCCATTAAAAGCTCATTTGGGCTGATGCTCGTTAGTTCCATTATTAACTGAGCCAAGGCTGTACGCCTGCTGAGTGGACCCTCGTCACAACAGTCACTCTATCACACAAACATGAAGGCAGGAAGGAGGGGATCAGAGAGAGAGACAAGGGGAAATGCATGAGTCACTGAATGTCCTTAATGACTCGGAAACGAAGGGAGGAGTAGGAGGAGGAGACGGAGGAGGGGCCTGGACAGGTGGAGCAGATCCAACGAGATGATGAGGAGGTCTGAATACTGGGAAAGATTAAATAACAAACTAAAGCAGTATCTTAGTACCATTCATCGACAAAAATAGAAGTGCAGCTTGTAATAGTTTATAAAATCCTATCCATTCTTCTAAACATGAGGGGATAAATAATAGTGCGTCTACAACAGAATGAGCTTCATGAAACAACCAAGTAATGACAATATTGGAAATGACAATGGGCAGACTGACAGTGAAGTCATAGAAGAAGCATCACAAGTCACACATCTGAGAAGCAGGGAGTTAATGATAACCGATGATGGACCCACTCCTCCTGAAGAGCTTGGTGAAGTTAGAAGATACTTTGGAAGAACAGAATCATGCACATGTCCATCCAGAGCAGCATGTGGCAGATTGTCTGTCTGACTTTACCCTTACTGACATACCAGCAACCACAAACCCACAGCCTGGTCTTGACATTTTCTTGTCGTCTGTTCAGTTGTGTTTTTTGTACAAAGTTGGAATTGTAAAGTGACATCTTGTCAAAGAAATGTCTGGGTGCTGGTCATGCTGTCTGATCATTGTCTTTTAAAGCCACACCTGACCAAAATAAACTGGCAGAGAAATTGTCACCAGTTTAGCAACTTTTTGTGCAATATTTGTTAATTTTAACAATAGAAATAAGATTTTATTTTTCTCAACGTCAGAATAGAAGACCACTTGCACACCGCATTTATACTTCTGGTTGGTGTGTTTATTATTATGTAAAGGATAAAATTTCAAATAAAAATGTTTTTCTGTCAGCATTAAAGAACATCAAACAGTGAGGCCTCCTGGTTTGTGCCCTTTAGAGAGATAGAGAATGGTGTTTTAGATGCTGCCAGCATTAAGTAGAAACCCTGCTAAATCTGTTTAATCCATCAAAGCAGAAACTCATCATCTTTTGTCCTTTCAGATAGAGAAAACAATGGGTTGTGTGTTGTAGCAGTATTGTTGTGTGTGCAAGCTTGAGAATTAATCCATCTGCCTTCTGGGCTGAATGTACCATTAAAACCTGTGGACCCGTGAACTCCATTCCCTGGTGAAATAACCACAAAACCACCTGCTTCTTTATTTATATTGATTTTACAGTTGATATTTTTGGGTGCAACATGTTCACAGAAGAGAACATGAAATAACAAGAAGGTTTGGGGGGGGGGGTTAAAAGGGTAACCTGTGCTATAATACAATCAGGTTTTGGTTTTTTTTATTGCTGCGACAAAGGCCAGGCATAATGAAAAACTAACTAATCTTGCAAGTTTTCAGCTGCACCCTGATCCACTGCTAATGTGCAGGAAGATGGAACAATCAATTAACTGACTAACTTGCATTAGCGCTTGCATACTGCAAATTAGATAGTTTGTCAAATCTAAAATAAACGAACAATAATGCATGCAAATACTTCACAGGCTTGACGGGCAGCGTTTAGGGTTTCAAATGCACGTTACAAGCTGCAGATTGTGCACATGCTTTTTGTGAAAATCGTAAAGGTCTTAGGTTATGCATAATCTCCGTCGCTTTCTCTGTTTATCCTCTCAGCCAGAACACAAAGCAAATATTATTTGGAAAGAAATGAGTTTGAGAAACAAAAAGTGCATAACAGCAAGAGTTTGGGCAATATAAAAAAATAAAAAACAGAACTGGAATGTTAGTTCTTATGTAATTGTAATGTTCCCTTTCAAAATAGAAGGGTAGCGGGGTGGGGCAGCAGGAATTCTTAGACATGGCGACACCGGTTAACCTGTCTACGGGGTTCACTGACACTACAAGCCTCTCTGATTGACCAATTTCAACTGTGATGAAGACAAACAACCACAGTCTCCAGCCTAAGCCTTGAGAATACTTTCTGTACAACCTGTGCTGAGTTTGTGCATGCACAGTGAAGTACTTTCAGTTAAGTCAGCAGCTGCTTCCCATCTTAAAATTCACAAAACTAGTACACTTCAGGCACCCTAATGGCTCATCTCCGGCATCCTTTGACGGATTGTGTATTGTCTCTTTTGATTGTACTGCTTTTCTTTCAAATCACGTCTCGCGCTCCTAAATATGAGCATCAAAAATGAAGTACAGGCTGCCTTGATAATGTTCCTCCAGACTCTGTGGTGGATAGCCTTCAATCACTGATGCAGAACAGTGCCTTTAACTTCTCAAGTATTTCTTATTACCTTGCCTGGCCTGGAATAACATCAGGAATCTTAATATCGGATGCTGCGGCCTGAACGGTGGCTTTCTCAGAGACTTCTTTGAACTGCCATGTGTTCCTCGAGGGCTTTCAGTCTTGCAAGAACATCAGCTAGAGTGGTGTGCAGTTCCCAGGACTGGGTCATTCTTTAGGAGGGCATTTGAAATGATGCTATTTAAAAGAACACTTTAACTGGGTCACTGCACTATGACTGACCGTTCACTCTGCCTCCACCTCTGCGTATGGTGTAGGTTGTGAAATATCTATAAAAAATAAAAACCTTCCTTTCCAACTAGTAGGAATCTTATCTGTGGTCCAATCAAAGGTCATGGATGATTCCTAAATTTATACTTTTTTAAGGCACCTTCGATCATTGTCGTAGGATTTTTTATTTAACTTATTGGCTGAGTCAATCTGTATCCTAAGTATCCATATAAAGCTGCATTTATTTGAGATAGAGGAAGTCAGTGTCGCGCAGTGATAAGAGAACAATTGATGCCTCAGCACAAAGGCTACATCTGATGAGTCTTCAAAAGCATATTTAGATTCTTAATGCTGCTTTTGCCTGCACATCCTGACCTCACTTCTCCTGGTGTCTGTCCCTCTTGTGTGTGTTCTTGCCACTTTCTTCATCTATTATTTCTGTTCCCTCCTTTTGTATATTACAATCTGTGCCTTCTCTGTTTAGTCTTTTGCCTGCTGCATTCCATCATGTTTTTCTGTTTCTTTACTGATCCTCGACATGCCATTTTAAGTTCAAATAGATGTGGGGTTTTTTGAGGGTCGATACACACTACTTGTAATCAAGGAGTCCAAAAAAGCGACATATATCTACAGTAAAAATGTTGATAAACTTTAGAACAGCATAAATTCCAATCCTGGGTGGGACATTTCTTGAGACCACATAACAGCAACTACAAATAGAGTAGTACAGCTAATATCTTATTTTTACTAACAGTCACAATTCCCCAAAAATATTACAGATAATTGTAAAATGCTGAATATCAGATCCGATCGGGCTCATAATAATCGGTCGCCTCTGGATTTCTATTTCCTTTCCTCTCACAGCAACCTATAGCAATGTTCTTTTCATTATGCTGCTATTTCTCTGGCAAAGCATTTCAGGCTAGTTTTATTTTACTATGAGCCATCTGTAAGATCTCAGTAATGTTTGTGCAATATAGTACTTCAGAGCTTTAGATTTTTATCCAGTCCAGTCAGTACCATCAGGACGTGTCTGATTGGTCCCAAATTCATTCCACAGCATAACAACAAACCCCAAACATACAGTGATAAACAACTACTACAAAGATTAGACATGACATTATAAAGAACTATCTTCAGAGACAAGAAGAACACAGAGTGCTGCAACAGATGGTAGAGCCCCCACAGAGCCTTGATCTCAACATGACTGAGTCAATCTGGAATTACACAAGACAGAAGCATGTGAGATAACTTAAATCTACAGATGAACTGCAGCTTGTTCTTCAAGTTGCTTAGAAACAACCTACCTGTCAAGTACTTTAAAAAACAGCGTGCAAATGTACATAGGAGAGGGAGTGGAAGTTAAATGAAATTAAAAACTAAGAGGTAAAAACAAACTGTTTACAAGATTATCTTTGAAAGCATTTTCATTTTCTTTTTAGTGCCTAAGACATTCACAGGTAACACTGGAGAACATTACGACGTGTCTTATGTGTTTTATATCTGCTCTGGCTTGAATCTCTCATAAAAAAAAACTTCCTTCTGGGCTGTTCCACATCCTCCTGTGGGATTGGCAGAGTCTAACCCTTAATCCTTACACCTTAAACCATTTTTGCCGAGGCCTGTGAGCTGCTTCTTTGTAACAAAGCAGCCTAAGAAGAGATGCTGCCTGGGAGGCTCAACTACGGGTGAGAGGAGTGGTGGCAGGGGGGGGGCTCGGAGTGGAGGAACGGCCGAGGTGTAAAGGGCACCGCAGAAAGAAGAAATTCACACTGATGCAGCATTTTTACAGTTGATGCGTTTTACCCACATTTGAGGCAGGCTGATATGGCATACAAAATAAGATAAACATAAAAGTTACCAGCAGTTTCACAACGGAAAAGTCCCAGTTTGACACACAGTCGTGACTAAAGTTAACATTAGTGAATGCAGCAGCGGTTGCACTTTCCTACACACACACCTGTGTTTCTATGTTCCACTTGCCTTTGTGATTTAGTTGCATGTTGCAGGTATTGCCTGCGGTGCAACAATGCAACAAATCAATTCAGCCATGCTGTGGAAGAAAGCTTTGCCAACAGGCACTGACAAACAAATGGAAATCAAGGTCTTGCAGCAAACATTGGGATGCATTTTAACCTTTTCTCGTTTTCATTAGAATGTGCGCGTTTGTACCGACACACCATTGTGTGTACACATATGCACACATCACCGTGCACGGACATCTACACGCACACAGGTGCTGATACACAACACACAACATATTCAGGGTGCACACCAACAGAGCTTCAAGTGCTCATCTATATTCAGCCCAAAATGTCTGTTTATTCTAGCCGTAATCTCTGCCTTTGACTTTTAATACCAATGTGTGTCTGTGTGCCCAAGTGTGAATTGTCCTTTTTGTGTCTGATTTGGTGCTTCATCACTATTTGATGTGTTAGCGCTTGAATCTCTTTGTGCCTGCGTGAAAGTGTGGTTATGTGTTTGGGTTACAAAGTTCGTGAGAGCAGACAGCCGCCTGTGCTGGCATGCCACCACACACAGAGCAGCTTTGATGGCTCAGCAGCTAGCTCATCCCTTCTCTATTCCATTTTTTTTCCATTTGACAGCCAAACACAATAAACTATAGCCGATGATAATGAGATGCAATCTCAGGTTCTAAGAGGCATGTAAATCAGAGCTTTTTTCCCCTCTTTCTCTCTATCCATTCCTCTTCCCTCCTGCTTGTCCTTTGCCTTCAGGAAGACAGATTGATAGAAAAGATGATAATGAGGAGGTTTGGAGGCGCAACGACAAGTAAATCTTCGAAGGTGAGAGGGGGCTGGGACCAAGCCAACTGTCTTCTGGCTTGGTGATGACTAAATGTCTCTCTCATGTCACTGTGGGTGTTTCCACTCATCCACTTTCCCGCCATCTTTCATTTGTATTCCTCCCTCCTTTCTTATTCATTTTCCTGCTCCATCGTTAAACACCATTTAGAATTTAGAGCCGTACGTTTACTCTGTTTGTATTTCGGATTGCTCGCATTTCCCTGTTTTTAATCACAGGCCCGATATGGTGGGGTGGTAAAATATATTTGACATGCATGATTTGTAGAAGCTGGCTCAAAATGCTTTAGTACGACAATTTACTTTTTTTTCTCAAAGCGATGCATAAAATTGTCTTGCTTGTGTGAATGAGTGCTCTCCTGAAATTATAGGCCGATAAGTTACAGATGATAGAGTGCACTAATGAATGACGGTGACACACACTGGCGATCGTGCCTGAAAGTACATTTTTCATCGTGATTTTTATTTTTTTTTTGGCTATGATGCTGATAACACGTGGCACAGAGCAAACGCTGTCAGGAATACTGAAATAAATACAATCACAGTAAGGGGGGCTGTTTCATGTGTGATTGCTATTCTTAATGTTTTTGTACATATACACACACACACAAAAAGATCTCAACGTATGCGTGTAGTTTAGGCTGCATCTGTGTATGTGTTGATATTTGCTTGTTAGTCCAGACAGAAACTGGGCGCGTTTGCCATGTTTACCACACAACCATGGACTCGGTGCAAGAATAACAAGCACTAGATCCCATTGATACTGTTCAGATAATCCCTTAAGTGCTGTTTTCGGATGCAGCTTTTATCTTTTTTAGCCTGTGTATTAAACAGAGTGTGAATTATCCTTCTCTTCCTTTCCTCTTGTCTTAGTCACCCTCTATGAGTCACCTGCTAATTGCCACCACTCATCTAAGCCTTCCTCCTCTATCTTCCATATTGAATTGGCCAACCAATTACTCTATTGGTAGCATTAGTTGCTACAACGTTTTGATCAATTCGACCAAGGTGGATCACGGCAGACGAATGCCTCGCGGTCAACCACCTCGCCGCTTTGACTGATGGGCAGTTTTATTCCCGGTGTCCTCTAATCGGAGAGCAATAAATTACCAAGCCGCTGGCTCCGGCTAAGCCTATCTGATCTCGGTTTTTAAATCCTGCTTTGTGTTTGTTCAGATTGATTAACGGGGCAACAATTTACACCCTCTAAATCTCTTTCTATATTATATTATTATGCTATCTCCAATTTACTCTGACACTGCAACAATTTGTCTTTAATGTCATCCACTTTGGCTGTTATCGCTATTGCTGTACAATAATGCAGCATCCCAGTGGGGATCATTAAGCTTTAAATACTTCAAGAAATCATTTTTTTGTGGTAACCTGTGAAATTGGCCCTGCTTAGGAGTACAAATAGAAAGCCATGCTGTTCTGTCAGGTTCCTCCCGTCTCTACTTAACATTAACGCAAGCTCACATCTGCAAGCATCAGGAAGCGTGTTCATACGCTGTGTCCCTCTACTGTCCTTGTCTGCGTTCCAATGAGATCGCCCCACAGACACAAGCATCAGAATATAAATGAGACGGCAGGAGAATGTGAGACAGAGGCATTTCCCGAAATGATTAAACTGCTTTCACTTTACTCCATTAAGCATCATCCATCCCTCTTTGCTTCCGTCTTTCATTCACAACTTACCGAACGGCAGTCTCTGCAGCGATTGAGCGACAGCAAACCACCCCTCTCACTTTCATTAACCTTCTGGGACGTCAACTCAAAGCTCTATATTAAAGCCAGCTATTTTGGGTCAGCCTGAACAACAACATTTAAAAATCACAAGTGGCAGATGGTTCCTTTGCTGTCAAACACCCAAAGAGACACATTTATCCTCCTGCAAGTCACTCCGTGGGACTCTTTGGGTCAGTTTACATTGATAATCCTCTGGAGGTGTGGCTGTCTGTTTCTGCTGGGTGTTTGTGAGCATTATTTCATTGTAGTTACAATAAGGTATGACGTGAGCCTTAATGTGATGTAGCAAAGGCTAATGTAATGGAACAGAGCATAAAATAATATGTTAGGGCACGACACAGGAGGAGGTAGGAGGAGGTGAGGGAAGAGAAGAGAAGAGAAGAGAAGAGAAGAGAAGAGAAGAGAAGAGAAGAGAAGAGAAGAGAAGAGAAGAGAAGAGAAGAGGTGCGCAGTAAACAGAGATACTTCAGTTCATAAGACTCAGAGGGAAGCCGAGTAGAGAGAAGCACTTTGAGACGGCCTGAGGGGACAGTCATATGACTATTACGGTTTTTATGATTCACATGTCTTTCTCTTAATATGTCTATATAACTAAGGATACAGCATATGGGCACATGGGGGCTTACCGGACCACCAAGCAACACACACACACACACACACACACATGCGCACACACTCACACACCCTGAGCAGCACTAAAGCTGACAGCTTTGAAATTATAGCTTAACCGGCTGCTCTGAGAATGCTCAGAGAAATGCATAGCAATAAATGGCGCTCTCCTGAGGTACAAACACCTGCGGATTAACCCGCTTACACATATTATGTACTATCTTTACACTATTAAAAGACTGGCTTTGTACATTTGCTTTAAAAAGGAGATTTTGTTGAAGCATTAACACAGCCTTAAGCCTAATTTTACTTTTGACCACATGGACTACAGAAGTTCTAGGCTATGTAGATTTGTAGCCAGATCCTGCTTGGTTGGTTACATGGTAATAACTTTGTTACTAAACCTCACTTAGGTGCCCGATATAGGAAACCACATTCAGCATCATTATAACTGGAGCCCAAAGTGACCCGTCACTAATGCTGATAGGTAGAGAATGTGGGGACAACCGAGATCACTCAGCACTGATTAAATCCTGACGATAATAACTGTACAGTACATCACTCATCCATATTCATCAAGCACTGACATGCATCTGTTAAGTAATCACAGCGGGGAAATATAGACATGGGTGTGAACAATGTCAACAACCCTGTATAATGTGTGGCACTAGAATGCAAGCAATTTAGGTAATGAAATTGCTGCCGTTTATGTTGATTGATATGATGAAATTAACAAATACATACTTATACACTGGAGACAGCACAGGCAGCTCTTTGGATTCTCTGCATTGTGGGTTATTTTTACACCCAGCAGCAACAATTATTCTTACAGGAGCATTACACTGAAATGTATGGGTTTCCTTTAATCTGTTTAATATACACTACAAGATGGATGACATAACTAAAGTCTTTTCTCAAGCTGTACAGATGGAGGGAGGGGGAACGGAGGCCTGGCTGAGAAAATATACAGGGTTAGTGGATTGAATCAAGGACTTTGACCAGCTTTGGGAAATGAGTGGGCAAACAAAATGACAGACTCATCCCTCTGTCCCTCTGCTCTTTGCTCTCCCTGATCTCGCGTTCTTTTTTTTTCACTCCCTTATCAGTGCTGATGCTCTCAATCTGTCACAGTGACTGGCTGACTGCATAATAATTTGCCTAAATTGAGCCATAATGCGCCCTGTAAATTTAATTTTGTCTCAAAACCAGATTAACCCATATGACAGGATGCACATGTCTGTCCATGCATGTGCGCCAGCATGGGTATGTGCGCATTGTGTGTGTTTGTGTGTAGATACACTATGTGCTTGCCAAGACCCTTAATCCCAGGAGCGTATGCTGAATAAATCAGAGGAGTATTTCTGAGTGAGAGAAAAAAAAAAATCCCAATCCCTTCAAACACTGCCCATGGATGCAACCAGTCATGAGAAAGCCAAGCACATGGACCGACAAAATCAGCATGTTGTGTGCACGTACACGCACACGCGTACACACACACGTATATTCATTTCAAACTGGGGTTGGAGAAAAATGAATACATGTGAACATGTGCCTCTGCCTCATTACAAAAATAGCAACTGCTCTCTTGCTGAATAACGTCAGAAAACATACCTTACATAAAACTTCTTAAATTCCTTACATACTGTATAGTATTTAAAGATTTATAGAATCCTGGTTTTCGCTAATTTCTACCCAACTTTAACCCTGAAAAAGCACATTGATTTATACCAATCTTCATCCAGGTTTTAGTCCCAGCACACCCTTAGGCTCTTGTATTTTCTGCAAGAAGATGCTGCCCTAAGTAGTTTGCAGTAAACAATGTGCTCCTACAATGACCGCATCTCAGAAAATCTTTCGTAATCGGATGTGAGCATGAGAACCGTGGAGAAAGCTCAAATGTGCTGCTTATTAAGGCACTCCTAAGGTTGTTTTTTTTCTTAAAGGATTCCTACAACCACCAAGCTTTTTGTGCTATTGATCATTTTAACATTCAAAATAAAGGCCGATGAATAAAGATATTTTATACATAGTAAAAAATATTGTAATATAAATAATAAGGATCCCTAAAATTTTTCATTCCCTCTTCTGTCAAACATGAACAAGCATCTGATCGACCGTCTCTCTCTCTCACACACACACTCACACACAAACACACACACACACACACAATCCTCTTCCATCATAACCGTTGCTACAGTACACTGGAGTGGTGTCAGTGGCTTGACATTTTTCCCTGGAGACGGAGCTGCTTGGCAGGTCTGCTCAGACAGACAGTTAGACAGACAGGTAGGATTATTAAATATGTATTGCAGTGCAGTGATAGGACACCGGGGGGCATTAACCATTATAAATATATAATTCAGTTCTGCTGCATATTTCAGCCTCCTGGACGAATGGCACCCCAGCATACAAGCCTGCTGATTAGCATCCCAATGCTAAAATGCATCTCAATTAGACGGAGTGTCAGCCCTCATTTGGCGAGGCAGGGATCGAGATGGATTGGACCAATGCATAAATGAGCAAATAAATAAAAGCACCATGCTGGAGGACGGAGGAAAAGAGAGGAGAGGAGGAGTCAGGTGTCACCGAGCAACAGCTTGTAGATTTGCTGATAGATTGACTGTGAGCCGGCCTTAAACTTTAATCACTGCTTGACTGTTTAATAGCAAAACAAGTCAAGCCACTCTTTCTCGCAAACTTTATCTTTACGCTGTCCCCAAGCCATTTTTTCCCCATCAACACTATACGATTCGCCCGCTCTCTCCTCTCTCTTTATCTTTCAAATCCCTTGTTACCTGTTTCTCAGCCTGCCTTTGCTTTCTCCACATTCCTCAGTCATCTATCCTCCCGTTTCCTTCACTATCCCTCTGCTCCTGTCCATCATTTACCAATCATCATCTCATTTCCTTTCTTTCCAGTTACAATTCCCCTTTCTTCTTTAGAGATTCTTTGATTCCTCTTCGTCTATCCTGCTCTTCTGCAAATCGCTCCCTGAATCTTCCTTTTCCCCAGTCTCTCCTCTCCAGTTGAATCTTATCTCCCTGGTCTCTCCGCTACCTCTGCCTGACTCCATCTCAGACATTTTTACATCGGAACTGATATATTCCAAAAAGAGACATTTGCACTCTCAAAAATGGAAGCACTCGGAGTACGTTCTTTGCCAGAATTGATATATGGCATTTTGGCATGATGCCCCAAATTCCCTTGCTCTTTTTCTCTTTATTTTGCTGTCTCCTTTTCCACCCATCATCCTCTTTACTCCCTCTCCTGTTACTTTCATCGCCTTCTCTCCTCTCTCTCCCTCCTTTCCTGGTGACAGAGCGTAACTCTGAGCATGTTGACAGCGAGCCAGAGGGCCAAACCTGTCGCCTCAACCCCTGGGGAATCAATCATCTGAGCCAGGATCAATACCAAGGAGCCATATCCTGGACTGGCTACCAACTTGGCTGACAGCAACTGACCGGGCAAAGAAAAAAAAAAAAACAAACATCCAATGCAGTGCACACACCCATTTAGCATACACCACTGCACAAACACCGAGATGCACAAATACATTCACATCCAGAAATAGTGTCATCAGTTGCTCTGAAACAAATACAGTACAAATGTATTCTGGGTAGTGAATGAGAATACATGTGTGCACACATGGAGGAATGTCTCTGTTGTGACTGAATTTGTCTTGCACAGTCAAGCGTGTACCCTTCCCAGCGTCACTCAGACTTATTTTGGTTTCAGACCGAATTTGGTTGACCACAATCTCTCACAGTCTACCTCCAATTCCTCAGTTTGCACGGCAGAAGTCCAATAATGGGCCCCTATATCGTGTCTGCATTATACATCACCACAGCGTCAGATCACTCAATCTATCATCGCGTGGACCTCTGTAGGGGAAACCACCACTTATCAACCCACTACAAGTAAATTAGACAGACATAATAGGGCTGAGCAGTGGCAGGGGGTGGACTGTGATTGGCGCAGTGTGTGTGTGATCACTGATGTGTAGTGCACTTTAGAGGTACAATGCAGACAAAATAATGTGTCGCTGGCAATTATGCTAAATGTAGTGAACATCATTCACAAGTGGAGGAGGCGTGGTGTGAAAAGTGACACGTTAATGACAGTGAAACGCTTCTGAAAAGGCTTTCTGTCTTACCTGCTTCAAACACCCGATGATATCTTTCAGCAGATATCCTCAGTGACATTAATATGGGTAACGCTCATCGTTCTCTATATTCACCACCAACACCTACCGAGGCGTGAACGGTATACTCATTTCAGCTCATTCATGGACATTTCCATTCCGAGTGGAGAGGGAATGTCAACGCCGCAAGGACAAAAAAGCCCCCACATCAGATACTCACAATGACTAACAAATATCCGTCTAGGTCAATGTTATTTTAGCCTCAAGACTGTTTAATCTCAGCAAGAGTGACTTAAAGTGACCTTTACCATCAGTGGAGGAGTACATTAATAGGTGCCACTCCTGTTGATTGTAATAAGATGGTGTCTGACTGGGGTCCATAGCGATGATTGTAATGTCAGTGGGGGCGAATATAGCGGCACCGAAATTATATGGCACAACATCAGCTTCAAATATCCATGTCTTCATCTTCATCTAAATAGAAAATAGACCCCAAGATGCTTATCCATCTATTTTTAAAAACTATTAACAAACAATTATGTAAATCAGTCAAATATTAAACATTCAAAAAATTGCCATAGAAATTATGCAATATGTCAAGCCAAGAAAAAACTATGTAAATATAATCAACCCGACCTTAAAGTGTGTGTTTACTGCAGTACACCAAATTAAATATATATGCATACACACCATTATGTCCTTTTTACTCATTTGGCTGATGCTTTTATCCAGAGTTTTACTGGCTTGTCCCACAGGAAACAGAACATTACCCTTTCCATATTACCAAGATAAAACCTTTAGAGCAAAGAGCACTATTACTAGTCATAAAGTGCAGTGGGAGCAGTTGTCTGCCCAGTCCTGTTGCAGGACTGGAATTTATCGCTATATAATCCTTCACACAGCGTTAAGTCTGCTGTTGGCTAGCAGTTTAGTGGGGGGGGAAAAATGACGCACCTTGTTTCTGGAAGAGTTGGCTGCTGACAATTTCAGTCATGGAGGCCACCTTCTGTTTCTGGAGTTTCTCAGGGGGGATGCAGGCATAGAAGTCATGCAGCAACTGACTGGGGAGCGAAACGATAGGAGGTGGAATGAATAATCAGCAGCATCATTACATGGGAAGAGCAACAGGTTTGTTTTCTCGAAAATGAGCACAATAAATATTCAAGAGCAATTTTCTACACATTATTGTACGTGTTCTGAATTTTAAGGCAAAGCTCTGGTTGTTTGCACCATATAACTGATTCAGAGATCAAAACGAAAGCATCCATTAACAAGTCCAGCTTTAAACATCTCACCTTTGGAGTTGTAAAATGTGCAGCTACTAAAAGCAGCAGACGTATCGCTGTGGAAATATAAGCGGAGCAGTCTGTGCTACATGAAAACAAATGAGCCGAAGCCAAAACGCCCTTTAATGAAGACACAGGTTTAACTTATCCTCTGCCCCAAATTCCATTTTAGAATAATTAAACAGGCTGGTTGCAAGCCCTGGTGCCACTTAGAAAGATTGAACGTTCAGAGCATGGTGAACCCTCCATCTCCATTTTTCATCTGTATCTCACTTTGTCTCTGTCTCTTTAAATTACATCACGTAGGCTGCAGTAGCACTTTCAATAATGATATAAATGAATGAAATGCACACCCTCTGCTCCCAAACCCAAATATAACAAAAAGGTTTGTGTGACTTTTGATGTGCTTTGGCTGGCACAAGTACAGGCCGGGGCACCGAGGCTCAGAGTGGACTTATCATGCCCACTAATCATCTAAACTGAATCTAATTAAAATCCAAAATGTCAGCCTATACCCTACGGACATGCAGAGGACACACCGAGCCAACAAAACACATGCATAACTGACAATGTCTGTGCTGGTACCACTCCACAGATCACACTACAGGTGGGTTTACAAGGAGCAGGGGTGTAACCAGACAGGAGATGAGACAAAGCTTTGATGTCCACCTCATGCACGGTGATTGTAATTCACACAGCTTGCTTGTGGAAAAGTCTGCTCGAGGCAATTCTGATCAAGAATGCAGTGGGGACCTTACTTTCAAGTTGAGATCGCTCAGATATGTTGTTGCGTGCAAAAAAAAGGAGGGAGAAGACGACAATAAAGGGTGAGTGAATATGCGTGGAAGAGAGAAAGAGAGGAAAATGAATGACAGTTGATGAGAATATATGTCCTGACTGCCAACTTTGTCCCCTCCCCACACACCTTTCTACCAGTGTACGTGTCTATTTGCATGTGTGTGTGTCTGTGACGCAGGTGTTAAAGGTAGCACCTTTGCGACAACTGTGTTGACATCGAGCCACTAGAGGGACTGAACTGGCAGATGCAGATAATCCGCAATAACACACACATGGGCACACAAAAAACGCACACAGGTCACAGAGAGGTGAAAAAGAGGGATTATGACAAAGAGAGCTTTGAGAAAAAAGTAAAGAAATCATCAATTAAGATCCTCTTTCGTGTATAGCCTGTCTATGGGATTGCTAGAAGACAAATAAAGGGTTTGTGATTTGTTGTTTGAAGTAAGAACAACCATCTGGTAAAGCGTGTACACCTGAAGTTATTTTCCGGGCTAAACAGTTTATTGTAAGTTTGATTCTGGGTCAGGGAGAGGTTAAGCAAGCCATTCCAAGTCATTTTGTTCTTCTGGAGTCTGAGAATAAAAGAGAAGGGGTTCAAAATGGCTTTTGTTTGATGGTTTTGGTGAAATTGTCATTTCACTCAGGGGCACGCGCTGGAGCTGCAGAGTGTGTTGGAGTGCTTGTCCTTGTGTGTCCACGTCCGTTTGATGAGATTTTTATCACCTAAAAAAGAAGGGAAGGTTCGACCTAGATGGGATGCGGGGGAGACAGAAGAATGGGGGTCACTAAACAAAACCAAGAGGGCAAACTTGGTCTGAGTCAGGTCCAAAAAATCCCCTGTGTGTGTGTGTGTGTGTGCCTAAACGAGACCAGAGATAAGGCGTTAGTACGTGTGTCCGTATGTCTGTGTGTTTAAGGATAAGCTTACCTGAGGAGTTTGGCATCAAATACTTTCTCAACGTCGTGGAGGACAGTTGGCAGGTACTTCAGAGCTGCAACCTGATGACAACACACACCCACACACACAACAAGTAAACACTGTTAAAATTACCGCCTTGAAATCCTGTGGAAGGTGACTTTGCCATCAAATAGGCTGTCTGCACATGTGTGAGAAAATATTACTTTTCACAGGGCCGCTTATCTGTCTAACTTTTTGTGACTGGATCTGTTTGTATGTCTGCCTCTGTGTAAGTACTGAGAATAAGAGGACGACATGAAGCAGCAGAATACTAATGCAGTTGGAATCCGATTGAGAGATCACATTAGAGGAGTGGGAACATGAGGAAAAGATGAGACGTGTCAGTCAGGAAATGTAGAAAAACAGAGGGAGGAGAAAGAGGGAGGGGGTGAGCATAAAGAGGAGAAGAGTGTGGAAGGAGTGTAAAGAGGTTTACTAGTTGTGAGCGTAAAGGTGAGCGCACATGATTACCCTGAGCAGCAGCGTGGTGGTGTAGTCTGTCCGCATCAAGTTGTTGATGGACTCAAAAAGGCTCCTCAGTGACTCCTCAAACTCCGCCTGCTCCTTCCCCTCGTACAGCCTGGAAGGGCAGGAGGGAATTAATGGAAATGCAACAGGAAAAACAACAACGAGCACAAAGAGAAGAGGGCAGTGGCAGAGGCCATGACGTGACGTGATTATTAAAGGGGAGGAAGGGATAGATGAAAGAGGAAAAACAGATTGAGGAAGTAAAAGACATGACAGAGAACAACAGGTGTGGTGAATAATAGCTGGGAGTGGTACGTGGAAAGAAAGAATTAGAAACAGAAAAGGCCTTATTGATATTTTTTCTGAGTAACACAAATCTGGACAGATTGTTAAGTGATATGCAAAATCAAGTGAGTTTATTAACTAAAGTATAATAACATGAAATAATAACTTTGATGGACACACATGGATTGAAAGGTCTTTAGGATTTAGTAGACAATATGCATGCTTGATTTCTACCATCTGTTGCCTCCATCACTTGAACCATGACATGATCCTTATGATGAATCCAATAGCTTACAGGAATTTAGGTATTTTTTCCTATATTATGTACTTATTTAAGCCCTGCCTCTTACTGTCTCATAAAGTACTCTTTACGGCAATCTAAGATTACATCAAAAATTCTACTACCAACTTCTTCTGGTTATACTTCAGCTACTTTGTTGTATATCATATCTGAGAAGATTCAGTAGGATGCTACATGATAATGAGATATGATAATCTGACATATAACAAGTCACCTCTTGTCTAACTCTATAACAAACCTGTGTCTGTGACTAACCAATTTTATGCCCTTCATAGATTTTCATTTCCTGAATTATTCCACGTGCTGTTACTTCTAAAATCAGACGCTTCACCAGAGTGCAAATTATTTTGCAGGATTTGTTTTTCTTCACAGTTTAAATTGATTCAAGGTTTCTAATGATAATGTCTTTAAAGTTGTCTTCATCGAGCCAGCATTTTTCTGCACTAATAAAGAGTAATCTAGCAACAAGTGAAATTAAATTATTGTGTTTTTATGGAAATCAGCTGAATTTGCTGCAGTTTTTTACTTTTTTTTTTTTTTTTTTAATGTGGTTGAAAATGCCCTTAGCATGTAGGCGATATATTACATTTAAACTCTTCAGTCAATATTTCATTTTAAATTTGAAGCTGTAATGCACACAGGAAAAGTATCATACTGCCTAAATAATAATGAGATCGAGCTACTCAGTACGCAATTGTAATTCAAGGCACTAGATTCAATTATAGTGATGCATAAAACCAGTGCAGTATTATGTTGACAAGATATTTTGCTGCCAAGGTAAAACTAAACATTGATAAGAACTGACTGCTGTGATTACAACATCCCCTTACTTAAAAAAAAAAACAAACTGGGTTATGTTTGTTGCTGCAAATCACATTGCATCCAAACGCCCACACATAAATCTACCATCCCTTCAGTTTCACTTCCTCCACCCCAAGCAAACTCTCATCCATCCCTTCAACTCTTCTCTTCCCCCTTTCCTTCACCATCCTTGCATGATTCAGTTGCGCAGTTGTTAATTACAATAGAAGTTACGAGTGCTGGAGGGAAGGATTATCATGTGGCACACAGCGAATTTAGCATGTGGAGGGAGGGATTAGGCGGTAACACACAGAGGTATTATCACTGGGCTCTTTGCAGAGTACAGTTATGATTACAGACGCATTGTCCTGCTTAATCCACCAGCCCTGTCTGCGCATAAGTGTGTGTTCCTGTCTGTGTGTGCAGAGATATCGAGATGTGTCAGTGCTCAGTTGTACAACACACATACAGTATACATTTGACTAGAAGAGTTGTGTATTTGGTTCAGTGGCTGATCACTTTAATCCTTTTTCAAATGACGCATGTGGAAGTAAAAATTACAATTGCACACTCAAATTCAGCCACACAAAACAATGCAAGTATGTCATACTTGTTCAGCAAACTAATACAAGAGACAGATGGTGAAAGGAGAGGTATAAAGGAAAGACAATCAGCAGGGAGGAGGGAAAGGACTGGAGGGCACTGCGGAAAAGTCTGCGGAAATGATAGAGGCAGGACTGTTTAGTTGCATATAGTTGTGGGTGAGAGGCAAAGAAAAGCAGAACAGCAAGGCACCACTAACCATGTCCCCAATGAGTTATGAAACCCCTGTCAAAGCAAATCAGTTACAAATGTTATCTTGTTTTGATTCATAATGTCAGTTCTCCCCTTGGACCAATCAGTGAAATAGTCCAATGCTCCCATTGAGAAGCCTGAAGTTTAGTCAGATTTGAAATGCAGATATTTTGCACAGTACACGGATGAGTAAATAGGAGGTGCACCGACCAAAACTGCTGAGCTGTATCTCGGTTTTAAAAGTTGGTCAGATTAAGAACGCTGCTCCTCTTAGACCAATCAGTAAAACTTGTCAAAATGCAAGAATGGTGCAGTGAAGCACACAATTACCTTAAGTAGTGTCAAATCCTATTTGTGTTTGTATTTATTCATGCAGCCAAACCCCTTAAGCCAACCCGTATAACTGCCAAAAGGCTGGAATTCATCAAAATATTGTTTGGTCTGTAAACCTTGGGACTTTTCTGTCTGATGGATGTAACAGAGCACTCAAGTGTGCACTGCTGTGATGTAAACACTGTATTATTATCAACTATTTTTTTCTGTTTTTTTTAGTCCCGGACGCTATGACTTCCTGTCAAAAGAAGACACTGTGATGATTAGAAAGGATTACTTAGTATAAGATCTCATAACAATGTGATAATCTAATGCGATGATCTTCAACGCATTAATGAGAACAGTTATTTATATTGGATGAATGCAATCTGCATCCACAGAAAAGAGCAACGGAGAAAATAAAATTTGAAGATGAGGGGTAAAAATGAAAGAGGGACAATGAGAGGACAACACAAAGGAGAAACACAGAACAACATGTGCTCAAGGGAAGGAAAAAAGAAACAGATACAATTGATGAATTAAACTACAGAGAATAAATGAAAGCTGTAGAGCATGAAGGACAGACAGAAGGTGAAGGAAAGAGTGAAATTTGGTACTGTGCGTGCCTTACATAATTTTGAAGTAAACATCACACATTCCTAATAGATTTTACATGAACACAAAGCTGGTGTGACAAGCTAATAAATCTTCAATGCCACCTATTTAACTATTAATGACTGCTAGTGTTCATGGTGATGATAATGAAGCCTTACAGATGCACCTACAGCGCTGGTGGCTCCCTTGAATACCTGATTCTCTATTGGCATGACAAGGCCTCATCGGAGGCGAAACTTGACGTGAAAAACTTTAGATGCGCATGAAGTTGAAACTGTCGGGCAGCAAGTAGTTGGAAGACAAGAGATTGAGAAGGAGAGAGAGTAACCAAGAGAAGAGTGCAAGAGTTGTTGCTTTACAGATACTCAGGGGAGGATGGTGACTGAAGCACAGTCAATCCAGGAGTAGCAGAGGGAAAATGTGATGCACAAAGATGCACACCAAAATGTATATGTGTATACACACACACAAAAGCAAACACCAATCTACTTGAGGAGCTTTGCCAATGCAAACAAATCAGCGCTCATTGATAAACACACCATGATGCTGAGTCTTTGGCTCTTACCATTTGATATTCCCCCTAATATTATGGGAGTCAGGTTTGGACTAAGTGAGCACACCCCACCTGTGTCTCATTATGCCGATGATATTTTGTTATACCTCACTGAACCTGCAAATTAATTCCCACCAATATGACAACACCTTCAAGATTACGGTGCAGCCTCGAGTTACCAATTTAACTTTACTGAAGTTGAAATCCGGACGTTTAATATACAGCATAATTACACTCTATCACATCTCCTCTAAAATAGCTCTTTAATGCAATTAAAAAACCTTGGTACCCAGATTAGAAATTCATTTGGCCGGGTATACTGTGATAATTTCTCAATAATGCCAGAACAAACAGTTCATTTTAAATTTCTCATTCAGTTAACAGATATTTGTAACGGGAAAAAAAGCTCATGTAGTAAAATAGTCTTATTCAGACCTTTGAGGTACACTGTGGTCACTGCCAAAAATGTAAATCAGTTTTACAAGACTACTGGAAATTTAAAAAGACAGACTTGGCAGTGGTGAAAGGACTGACAGACTGACAAAGTCTATAAAAATTAATACACTGCATCACAACTTTGCATGTATAAATTCTAGACAATTGCGTCCTATAGACCCACACACACACTCTAGTCAACAACAGGCAGCACGCTTAACACAGCAGTAGATCATGTCTCTTTCAATTTGTCAATCTAAACTCTAACGCTGAAGGTATACAAAATGCTGCTTGAGCTTATCATATGTTGCAGATTTGAACTCATCATGGTGGGTGTTTCTCCTGCTGGAACTTTGTCTGCCCATGTTGGCTGCCCATTCAGCAGTCCTGCCCCTGACATTAGCTCCCATTTGGTTGCTGCACTTCATCATCAATGCTTATTAGCAACATTAGTGCTGTAATCAGCAGGCTTTTCTTACAGAGCTGTCACAAATGATTACTTTGGCGATGTAGAGTCACTGAGTGCTGAGCGTGTGTATGTGACCTCAACAATTTCCAATTGTGGATCCAAAAAAGAAATTTGAAGTCATTATCAGTCCAACAAACACACACACACACACACACTTACTGGGAGTAGAGCATGCGTGAACGAACGATGAACTTGAAGATGTACTCGAGGGCTTTGAGGGTTCGGAGGATGGGCTCACACTGTTCTCCTCGGCTGGACACATCAAGATACCTCTTCAACACCGACATCAGCTTTCTGGGAGCAAGCGATACGGAGAAAAGAGAGAGATAGAGAGGAGAGAAGGAAATCAAAATCAGTCAGACAGAATTGTCATTTCTTTTCTGATGTTCCACAGGTTGGAAAGTTAATCACCAACTCCATTTTTCACTTCCATAGAGCAGAAAGAGAGAGTGCAACAGAGTGCGAGTGAATGAACGACAGAGAGAGAGAAAGAGAGAAAGACTGGCAGGGAGGTGGAAGTGGGGGAAAAAAATAGTAAAATAGTATTTCACACCTCAACAGATGTACCTTTCACACAGCTTACAGACATTTTTATTTGCCCTCAGATGCATGCTGAAAAAATCATTCTCCAACATATGCGCACCCCACAGGCATCTTTAGACACACATAAATATTCTGGTGTGTCAAAGCAGTTGAGAGAGGTGTGGGAGGCACAGAGTTCAGTCTAAGTTTATGACCCGTCAGCATTTCCCTGCCCAAGTTCTCTCTGCGTTGTCTCAGTGGTCTACAATACTAACATCTTTAGAACGTGTAAAACAGTCGATCTACAGGGAGTCAAGATCAAGACTTTGGGCTTTGTGTCTACTCCACTTCCAAGAAGTGGCAACAAGGGATCACACAGTAACTGGTTTAAAACTACCCAATCCTCTTAAACAGTAAAAAGTCCCCTTAAAAAGTGAAGTCTAATCTGGCCCCACTGCAATCAGGGTGGTCTTGGAAATAATACCAAAGTTATTACAAATCAGTCTTTCCTGGTTTTTGTTTTGGTGCACGGCTTAAAGCCAAGCATGGGAGGATTTATTCTTTTTGAGAGTAGTTTAAAATGTAGTGAGAGGGAGTTAGAGAGTTTTACATAACAGCCTCTGGGCTGACAGGCGATAAGCTGCAGTGACCCTCTTAAAGAGGGTGAACACACTAGCAGGGGAGGGATGGAGTGATGACGGAGAGACAGATGAATAGATGGGGAGAGAGAAGAAAGAAGAGTGGAGAGGAGGAGGAGAGTGGCGGGGATAATTGGGCAAAAGATGTTAAGAGAACGAGAAGAAGCAGTTGGGGAAGCAAGAAAAGATGCAGAGGAGGAAAAGAGAGCGGGTGGAGTCAGCCATATCTTTAGACATGTTTTTAATTTCCTAACTGAGGCCTTGGCAAAGCAATCAAATGTGTTCTCTAGTGCCCAACTGAATCAAGTAAAGTGAATTAAGTAAGAGAACAAAGCAACCAGAGGTGTTAAAAGTGTGGCTAGCTTGAGGGTTCAGAAAAGAAGCGTACTCTAATCTTATTCAGTCAAGTGCTGAAAGGCCAACTCACACACTGACCTCCAGTGGCGACTGAACACAATGCAGTATTTAGTCACTTACCATCAGATCTTCAGATGACTAATGCGGTCTAATTACTGTGCTTTAGGCAGCCCTGTTGAACTTTCTAGGAATCGCAAAACAGTTTGCTTTTTACATTACCTGATGACATTTAAAAGATTTCATAACTCCAAATAAGTGGGCGAGTTGTCTCATGAAATGCTTTGATGACCGTGTGGATATTTAAACAAGAACAGTGCAAAATCTGCTAATACCCATGGTAAGCGTGGTTTTTGTCTGTTTGCCGACATTAAGTCGAACAACAATCCGCTGCCACTTTTATCAACAAGAGCAAAACTAAAGCCTTGGAGAAAATGGTGGAATAATGCTTGAAATGTCAATTTTCAGAAGTTTCTATTTGAGTTAATCACTTCCCAGACAGCGGATATGTTTAAATCGGAGTGGAAAACCAGCATTTGTTGCGACTGAAGCACAAACCGAGGCAAATAAGTCTGCCTTGATCTATAAATGAGAAGACATCAATGAGCCAAACATTAAACCTCCTACAAATGAGGTAAATAATACTGGTCACCTGCGACTGGAGGCCTCCCCAGGTTGGACAATGCACGCTGCCATGCCACAGAAACTGCTAAGGAATCATTCAAGAAGCACGACAAAGAGCTCACAGCACCGATGCAACCTCCAAACTCCCCTTATTCCAGTGTTTCTCAAATAGTGGGGGCACGTCTGACCCCGGGGCAGTGTTAATTTTCTCAATGAAAACCTAAAGGAAAACTTTTCGTTGACGACCCATTTTTCCGTGACTAATTTGTGACGAGAATGTAAATTTAAGAAGTACTGACAACAAAAATGAAAACGAAATCTCTGTTTTTTATCAAATGACAAGTAAAGACGTGACGAAAACGATGACACTGGTCTGCAGGTGTTGTGCCGAAAACCGCACCCCTGCCATGAAAAGCACCCCCTCTCAAGGAGCGCAGTGACAGCCATTCGCCTGTAGATGGCGTGTACCCATCTTTACTGCCCTTAATTGGGTTTGCGAGAATATGCACCCCCCTCTATTTCTGACCCCAAAGGGCTTACAGCCACCAAATTCACAGCATTTATTGCTGATCATGGTCTGAGCATATTCTGAAAAGTTGAAAATGCTGGGACCAACAGGGACAGGTTTACTGGGGGGGTGAATATTCTGGCAATGGGGTCTGCTGGAATATGCTACCCCTCCAGTGCCTGTTGGGGACAGATTTACTGCTAAAAACTCTGTTAATAGAACATTTTTCAACCATGGCAAATTAGTGTAGAACGCGCTTTCCACTGTTTTCTAACAAATGTTTGGTCGCTCACCTGTCAGAGACGCTGCACTGAACACACCTGGTAGCATCTACAGCATGTGAGGCGTTTAGGGAACATTGGTAAAATGTAGCATCTACCCACGGGCATTTTCAGCAATCGTTTAGCCTGTGTCCAGTTAATGACTGATATTAGAAGAGGATTGGTGACAAAATAAATATATTTTAAGGTTGAAACATTTTACAAATATTTTGTCTTGTATCACTGAAAATCATTACAACATAACTAAGTTATGCAAAAGCAGCTATTCATCAGCATGTATGGTGCATTAATAGCTGTGGCAATGCTGAACCAAAATAAGGGAGTGGGACGACCAAATCATTAACTGGTGCGACCAATGAAGAAAGTTGGTAGCACCATGCTACCACTGGAAAAGTTAGTCTGGAGCCCTGTAACAGAATCGCCAAGTGCAAGAAACCACATCCAGTCGCTGAAGATCTCCTACTCCCTACTGCTCTTGATATGGTGTCAACAATAACTGATGAGAATTGTTATTGAATTTATTATTATTATTGATTATTAATTATTATTCATTATTATTGAATTTCCCTTCTGGGATAAATAAAGTATTTTTCATTTCATTCATGAGGCTCGAACTGATCACTGAGCAAGTTGTTGCTGCACTATTTGACTGCTCATGATTTTTAATTTCAGTAAATTTCAGAACTATTTAAGGTGAGGGGGGACGCGAAAGTTTTTTGTCCTCTGAAGGGGGGCCTGACAGAAAACATTTGAACCACTGCCTTTTCCTAATCTCATCGACTGTGGGATCTACAGGAACAAGCAGCAATCTATGGAGGCTCCACCCCAAAACCCACAGGACCCAGAGGATTGGCTGCCAACATCTAGATCCCAAACACACCAGGACTCCCCCAGACATCCCATGTCCATGTCTGGAGCTGTTTAACCAACATTAGGGGGACCTAGACAACAACAATAATTTTAATGTTTTAATGCTGTGGCTGATTGGTGTAAGTGATTCCTTCAGTACAGTATGTTGATCTGTCTTGAAATACATGCTAGACTGCTACAAAATAACTCCCATAAATACTGCATGCATCAGCCTGGTCCGTTATGACTTCTGTTGTTTATGTGGGAGAAGCTGGATTACAGTATCCCATCAGTCTTGTCTGTCGTTGCCTCATTTACAACTTTCTTTTCAGTCCGAGCAAACATTTCATGTTTTAAAATGCATAGCAGCACAAATGCTGCTGTGCCATATTTTATATTGATGTGACCATATATGACATGAGAAATAAACTTAATTAGCTCGGGCTGATGTGATTATATAAACGGCTTCATCAACACCGTCATTATACAAGTTAAACAAAAACCCACACCATCTGCCTCTGGCTGCAGATTTGAAGTGTTTTGTGCTCACGTAATGTCCCAATGCATCATTTAGACAAAAACATAAATTTCCTGGAGAGGCTTCTTTCCATTTGTTGAGCTGTTGTTGTTGTGTGTCACTGTGATTGGTATGGCTGTTTTAGACCAAAGAGAGCAGAGAGTTCAGTGATGTAACTGGCTAAGAGTTGATTATCAATCACCACGGCCTCCAGTTTAAGCTGCGCTGCTGCACCTGTAGGAACTAAAATAGCAGGTGCACTTGGAAATGCCTACACAGTCCATGAAACCAACACCTTTTTAATTTTGCGGTTGAACGGAAATTGAACCTTTACTCTTTCAGAAAGGACCATTAAAAGTTATAAATAAGGAAGTAACCTACTTGTAGGCCAGCGTAGCACTGAAATGCTGCTTGATGTAGGCCTCCAGCACTGTGTTGAAGTGCTGGAACTTTCTGTCGGCGATCAGACCTATGATGTATATCTGTCAGACAGAAGGGTGGTGAAAGAAGAAATAGAGCTGGTGACGTTGCTGTAAACATTTACAAGGCAGATGAGAAGTTATGTACAATTATCTGACAGGTGAGTTTATTTAGGAAAAAGATGGACAGGTAGACACAAAGATGTCAGACTTGATACACACTTGAGGCAGCCTGTCAAGAAATCAGCTGCAATGTGTTGAGAAGGTAAACACGAAGAGTCAGACCCACAAAAATTTTCCCCGGTAAACACACAGACACTCACCAAGGCATCGAACACAAGGATGTCGTAGTCGTCAGTCTGAGAGTGCTCCATCATGATGTTGAACAAGGCGTCCAGAGTGTCCTGCAGAAACTACACACATGCATATAGACAAAAGGAGAGGACCAGTGAGAGTGCACACATGCCAGTCTGCACATTTATGCAAAGACACACTTGTACACACCACTGACCTTGACCACCTCCTCTCCATCAATGATTTTGAGTTTCTCCAGGTTTCCTTTGAGAAGTTCAGGTCGAGTCCTCCACTTGAGAAGCCCCAACAGGCCCACTGAAGAGGGGAGACGTACGGGGAATATAAATGTATGCAGGTACGTGCACGTATCGTCTTGGAGCGGACGGTGCTCGGAGCTGGTATAATATAAACGTCTTCTCTGTTAGCAGCATCATTTTCTATCTTTTTCCTCACTGTAATGTGTGTCTTCATGGGCCGCACAGAATACATATATAAACAGTGCGTCATAACACATCAGCCTTAACACAACGCAAAAGGTGAAAAGATTAGCTTTTGTTTATTTTGATTTTGATTATTTGTTGCACTGTAATAAAATCAGAACTAAAGCAATAAATTTGTTAAAGAAATCGACACTTTACAAATCATCACTTGACAAATTGCTACTTTGATGCCAGAAAGAGGTAAAATTGAAAATACTGAACTGAATGCAAAATTTTGTTTAGCGGTCTAGTATATGCAAGCATAGAGTATATACAATATACTGTATATCCAAAGCCCCAGTGTTAAGCTCCATCAATAGAAAATCAAGGAAATCTCTCAAAAATTCTCGTCTGACCGCCTCCAAATCAGTGGATTTCTTTAATGTACTTTTCTAATTTCGCACTTTTTAGTTCAAGCCACCTTTTCCAGCATTTTGAGCCTGCATATCTTAATATGTAAAGGAGACAGCCACATGAATTTTCAGGGTCAAAAAACACATTTCAGCTTTGCTAAAAACTGCAGCCACATCAATTTTACATCCACTCCAGGTGACAGCTAAAATCTCATTTTTGTTGAATACAATTTTTTTATATAACAAATTTTGAGCATCATTATCTTGGGGTATATCATAGTTTAAGAGGCAAAACTGCACCAGTTTGTTGTCTGACATAGAAACAAGCACTGGTACCCTGGATGTGTTATCTTGATTTCTGATAATCCACTGGGGGAAACTTTCAAGGATCATATCACCTTGTGGTGTATGTGGTTGGTCAGGGTTCATCTTCTGGCCATGGTTATGTCAACACAAATTTCTAATATATTCATATACATATAAAGCTATTAGGGCTCCATTAACATGGATAAAAAGCAAAATTTCTGCCCACTTCTATGTACTTCAAGGACCTGTAACTGAGAAAATATTGATAGCATGAAGGTCAAATGTTGCACGACTTAATTAGATATACTAAGTAAAGTAATTGTACATTTAAAGCCGCTAATTCTAAGGGAGTCAGGTGGGCATTTTTTCACATTTAGATGATTCACAAGGAATGACCCTAATCATTTTTTGGTACACAGTACACTGTATATATAATGGATGTATTCATATACTAAAACCCTGAACAAAATATTGCATGCAATTTGGTATTTTCAATCTATATCTGACAAGAACAAGAAAGCAGTCATCTGTCAAGTGCTGATTTGTCATGCAGACAGCGGCTGTACTTCTGGTTAGTGAGACTTCAACTGAACGCTCAAATCCACTGTTTCTGTCATTAATTCTGCTACAGTTTGACACAGGGCAGATTTCCAAGTCTCTGTAGGGCAGCCCGCTTAAAGCTCACTGCTTTCTCTGTCCGATGATTTCTGACTCACCAGGCCAAGCTGCACATCTGGTGGGTGGCCCTAAACAACACTGTGACCATGCATGGCTGAGAGCCTGTGTGTGTGTGTATATGTGTGCATGTGGTACAGTTGATTAATACAGCAGGATAATGTTCATTATAGTGATGGACTGGCTTCCTCGGTAACAGCTGTTGCACTGCACCTGTGTCTGATGCACCTTACTGTCTGGAGTGTACGTGCGTTTATGCATTTGTAGATGAGGATGTGCACCTCAGCGTGTGTGTTTCTTGCTTGTGTGGCTGCCTATCTGAGTGTGTAGGGCAGAATGATGACAGTGCCCACTAATAAAACCCATGTATACACACTGCCAACCTTCCATCCTTTGCTTACTATGCCATGACTCATAACATAAACACCCTTGTAGTTCTGGCAATGGTAATGTAATTAACATAATGTTGACTCACCGTTAATGGGCTGGATGTCTCCTTTCCCCTGACCTCACCTCAACTTAACTTCTAACCTCAACTTAAAAAGAACACGGCCTGATCGCGTCAGAAAAATGCTCCCTATGTTTGGAATTTCTAAAGACAAATTTGAAGTTTCCAGCCATTTTACCTTGGGTTAAATGGTTGGACACAGTAGTACTTTCAGACTTTAACAGACCCTCTAAGCAGTGGATTTGTCCTCTACCAATTTCACAGCCAACCGATGATTCATTGTCTTGGCCTGGCCTTATTACTCTGCTGAAAGAAGATGTTAATTAATGTTTTTTGACGTGTCAGGTTTAATTTTCAAACACCATCCCCCTGACCTTTCTTCAACTTTTGTGTCTGTATGGGTGTGTGTGCGTTTCTGAATAAAAATGTTTTTCCTCTGCCAAGTCTCCAGAGTAGTAATGTCAACACAATGTCACAAAGATGGTATTTTAATTTCGGAACACCTGCCCTGCACACACACACACCCTAGCACCTACCATTCTGGGTGAGTTTGGTGGAGCAGACCAGGGTGGAGATGCTGAAGCTGTCTCTGGAGCTGACTGACAGGCCTCCTCCACTGCCGGACACGCTGCTGGAGCTGCGACTCACCGTTGCCCCCTTGTGTTGGTCACCGTGGTGGTTGCGGGATGATGGCAAAGACAAGTAGCAGCTCACGTCTTCCATGCGCTTGCTATCACCCTGAAAGGACAAAATTCATTTTTATTCCAATATTGCTGACAATGCTGCAAGTTTGGAAAAGGCAGCACAGATGCTCGGCAGGTGTCTCAGCAGCACTGGGACAAGGATTACACTTCCTGTGTTTAGTCAAAATGTCTTGATGCAAATGTGGGAGCAGAAAACAAAGAGACACTGGGAATTGCTACATGTGCAGTGATTTATCAGGCCGGTTCTGAAGGGAAAAAAAAAAAGACAAACGATGAATGAAGTCACCTGCTCCACAGCAGTAATCTTTTGTGATGGCTATGCCTCATCGGCTTCTGCCTGACTCATCTTCAGTTTGTAAGCTCATAACTTCAAAAACCGTCATGCCACACAGGTTAGAAATATAAAGGCATAAACAAAAACAACACCAACCACTGGGACAGCATTTTTCTTCTTAGTTAAAAAGCGCTAAAAAGATCTGACAAATTCAATGTAGGACACAAAGGGTAGAAGAGAAAAGTGTCTTCCCTTGGCATCTTGATTTGTGGTTGTATTTACGTGACCAAACTTTAATTACTGTGCATTGTTCCAGATTTAGATTTATCACCCCGCAGTCATATTTTAACTGAACAAACTTCAACTCTGCCCTCATTAATGCCACACCAGTAAATAATCAGAGAGCGGCTGGAAACATCGGGGGAGTAAGAGATTGAAGCCGTGAGTGGCACAGAAATCGAGAGGAATGCAGGGATAACGAGAGATAATCGAGAGAGAGGGCACAGGGGGACAATCCATTTGGTCTTTGAGTGAATCAAGAGTAATTAATCTTCATTGCGTTTGGCATTTAATCAATAAGTGGGTTCAATCTTAGCTCTGGCTCATTTGGCAGGAAATCTATTTGGCTTCATTCAACCTGTCTGGGTGGTCATAATCTTCTATTGGAGCGCACTATATGTTAAGGTCTGCTTTTATGACTGTTGCAACGAAACAGACACTGTGAAACTCTTTCCCTGGTATTAACATATTTTTGACATCTATCCGTAAATAACTTTGTGTGCTGCAGATATTTGTAAAGTCTAACATTTTGATAAGTTGCCACTTTGATTTGACGTAATTCATGAAAAAATATGTCTTATTCAGTATAGTTCAGCTGTTCATACCAATACTGTTTGGTGCAACAGAAGCCATGACCTCGTAAGATGTTAAATGCGTCAATAATTGTTTTTTGTTTCTAAGTATGAAAGTGTTGCACGGTTATGTGTCATGTAATTGTTAATTTGACTATTTTTTCTTTAAAAAGGATAATGAATCCATTTCTGAGTCTGTTTTCTTTATGCTCAAAGCTCCATTACTGGTTCTGACCTTGAAGACCACAAGGTCGTGCAGTCCGTCCTGCAGAACCGTCCCGTCCTCCTTCATCAGGCGCACAAAAGCCATAGCAAAGTTCTTCTCGCTCTTGTCCTTGGCTGGAGATGAAGGAGAAGGATGTGTACGAGGGAACCAGAAGAGTCAGCGGAAGAAAAAAAAACACATCAGGGAAAGAGAGAAAGGAGAGAGGAGAGAGGAGGGAGGGTGAGAATTCAGACATGAAGGAGAAAAAACTGCTCCTTTGTATAAGTAAGTGTGCGTAATGATGCTTTGGGTCATTTTCCAAATTGGTTACAATCATTCGGTCCTTTCGGTGTCACATTAGGCTCAGGGTTTCAGAGAAGAGGAGAGGAAAGTGTGGCTCGATTGAGAAAACAGGCAGGCAGAGGCGCAGAGGATGATACTCACACTCCTGGGAAGAGCGGTGTCTGAACATGAAGCGTAAATGGATTCTGTGCATCTCTTCCAGAGGGACTGCCACCTGAAGGATGTTATTGGATATAGAATATAGAATATGAGAGATATTTTAAAGATAATATATCAGGATTTTCTGTGGTTCCTTTCCTTGACAGATTTAGCTGAAATGTGGAATGCCATATAAGCAGACATTTTAAGGAAAGTGAAAGACTGGTAAAGACACACACACCTTAAATGTCTCCATCCAGCGGGGCTGTTTGATTTGGTAGTAGATGACAGACCTGTACTCGCTGACCGCCTTATCCCCTGCTCCCAGACAGATGGAGTTCTAGGAAAAAGGGAGGGCGAGAAAAATGTGTGTCACAGGGACTTGAAGGACTTTATGTTTGTGTATATATGAGCGCATGTGCATCCATGTATGCCTAAGATGGATTTTCATTCTGGGATAAAGCTGCTTCTATGTGCCCCTGACTATGAGAGGGTGAGTAAGTGCTTGATCAGTGCTGTGCTTGCTCACTGGCCCAGAACACCTCAATCTCTTAAAACACCACACATACTTGTGCACCTGCACAGTTAACCCCAAACACACACACACACACACACACCAATCCCCTTTCATACAAATTTCTCTCCTGTTTAAATACGCTGTCATGCCCCTGTCCTCTCACGTCTTCACACTGCTCACCTGTATGACTTTGCCCTCCTCGTCACACACCCACATGATGACCTCCACGTTTTTCTGTGTTGTTTTGTTGTATTTGTCGAAGTCGCCGGCCTGTATGGTGAGGTAGATGTCATTGCGCACATCTCCTGGCATGATGATCTCTGGGAAGCCCAGCTTTCGGGCAACCACGGTGCTGCGGTCCACCAGGTGAGGATACTCCTTCCGGATCTGGACAATGTCCCCAACAAGGGCCTTCATAGTGACCCATAGACCTGGAGGGTTGGAGAAGGAGGAATGCATTAAAATAGATATTCATTTTTGTAAGGAAGCAGATTTCTTTTTCTCCAAAACAGTTTTCTGGGCATATTCTTTCTAAAGCCGCCAACACAGATCCTATACTATCATGGGACCAAATCTGCAGCCTCGTGGAGTGAAAGCATATTGTACCGTCTTCAAATTAGTTTCTTTCTCTCTTATTGTTTATTACATCAAACAGATCATTTGAATTAATAAAGAAAAACAAAATATCATTGTTTTCCTTTGTCATACCGACAAGGCTCGACAACATATCCAGTATTAAATAGGATTACTTCCATGCTTATTCTTGTTTCATTCCTTCATAACAACCAAAGATGTTGCGTACTTTACTGTGAAATGAAACAGGCCCAAAAGAGAGACATATAGAACAGATGGGATCTGTACATAGCTCAATCAACAACTTATGTATGTTTATGGGCATAAGAGAGTTAAATTGAATGCTTCACAGAACTTTGTCAGAACATGTATTTGGAGAAAAAGGTGCCACTTCAATTTATTTTAAATGAACAACCAAGTGATGATTTCTCTCACAGGGATGTAAATTCAAATGAAAGCCAAATAAATGAGAAAAGAATTTCAAGGCCCTAAAGTATTACAACTGAATTTTAAAATGTTTTCAGGACTCACAGAAACCCTGAAACATGAGGCCTGAGGGCTGAACTTAATGCACGCTCCACTTTGAGGAAAATTTGAGTGGTTATGGGAAACATAATGTTAAAATGTTCTGCTGATGGGGAAATGTCTGCTGTTGTTGCAAAATAGACCGCAATCAATACTACAAAATGGTGGGGGGGGGTTTGTATTTGGCAAAGGGGTGTAAAACAGGGGAGCGAGGGAGAAAAAGAAAACATAAAGGTGTTATTATAATAGACAGAAATGGTCTCCTAAAGAATATGGGCTCTTACAGCTTTCAGAGAAATTATGTGGAAAAAGCAGAGAAAAGGAATGGGCAGGTAAAGGGAAAAGCAGGTGAGCTATTTCGGGAAAATACATGGTAGCTGAAATGTAGACTGTGTCACAAACCCACATTTTCAAACTAACCACATACCTACAGGGAAGACAGTGTATATGTGTGTGTGGGTGTATGTGTGTACAATGGGAAAAGCGTCTCAAAGTGAGAGGAAGGAGAGATTAGGGGTGAGTAATGTTAAGAACAGACATCTGGTGGCCTCAGGTGCTCCTTCCATATCTGCTCGTCCGGATGCACCTTTCATATCTAGGTTACGCCCGGAGCCTTCAGGAGCAGAAGGAAGATAAAAGCTGAGCGATATGGCAGTGCAGTCCAACATGCAGGGTTACTCTATGTGAAACAAGACAGTGTCACCCATTGGGGTTGTCAAAGTCAGCCATAAACATGAGGGAGTGGGCAGCAAGACTGGAGGCTGGTGAGGGAGAAATAAAGGGTAAGTAATATGAAAACATCGGCTCAAGGGCGGGTGCTATCCATCAGGATAATGTCCTTCGTTCTCACCTACAGTGCAGAGAGAAGAGGCGAGGATGCAATGAGAAATAGCCATTTTATCTGACCACAAATGACTGCAGCATGCACAGTCCAGTGGGAACCTTCAGTGCATGCAGGACCACTTACTTTTGCAAGAATTGTCGCGTGGCTAGAAAACGGAGAGTAAAGAATGTGAAACAGTACCTTGGCCACCACTGTCTCCTCGCGACGCTGTCACTTTGTTCAGTAAGGTGTGGAGAAAGTCGTTCTCAGCAACCACCCTGGAGACAAACATACAAAGGCACACTTGAAAAACACCAGAAGGACCATTTATTCTTAAAACTGTGCACATTCTGAAACTATTACACACACAAAACTGCAATCATGCTAATTTAATTATATGGAGGAAAAAAATTCACAAGTTTGATAAAAGAGAACAGGTGGGAGAGAGGCAGATGAGATGGAGTAACACGGGAGGAAAATAGGACATACGGGAAGAAGGGGATGAAAAACTGCTTCTCCTCGTCACATTCAATCTTCCCTTTGATGATATCACTAATGTCCATCACTGCCAAGAAGAGAAAAACAAATGTGTCTGTGAGGACAAAATCAAAGACTGTATTACACAGTAATTTGCAATGTGGATTCACATCAGCACAACAGAGAACACACCAGCAGAACTGGCCTAAATGCACTCCCTGATAGCTGTTGTGGGAGGTTATATGAGGATAAAGGGCACTTTTCTGAGCCAGTGGGACCAACAATAGCCTAAAAGGTAGGGAGGGAAAAGTAGTTGATGGTCACAATTAATTTTTTAGTTTTGTTCGTGCAAAGGATTGTGGTTGTACCTCACAGCTCCCTGGTGTAAATATGAGCAGTAATACCTGCAGCTGCAGCTGACGAATCAAACAGAATTACTCTGACCTTTAGGGAACGAAAATGACTGAAAGGGTACTAAAAGTCATTATAGTTGGCAAAACTGGGGAAATGAGAGACAACAGTCTTTTCTGTCAAAAAATACATTACAGCTTTCAGAGCCAGAATAAAGGCGCCCTGTAAAGTTTTCTTGTAAACAAGCAAAAAAAAGTTCCTTTTTTAGTGCTACTCAAACAGACACACTTTGTGTACCCTTAAGGTCCACCATGTTGAATTCATTTCCTTTCTCATGAAGTATTTACAAAAGCCAATTTTTTTGGTAAAAATTTTACACCTACAAGCTTGCAGTGTTCTTCACTACATATGTTGGTGCTTCAGTGTGTTTCCTGACATATACTGCCATCTGTTGATCAGTGGGAAAGTGTGAAACCATTTGTTGAACTGTGCGTAGCATCACCCAAAGCTAGAAGCACAGGGATTGCTCCTTAGTTTATAGGAGTCCTAAGGGAACCTTTAATCAAGGCAGTAGTAGCAGATACATAGACAATGAAAAGAAATCTTTTTGATTAGCAGTTTGGTAAGCCCAATGGCTACCCCATACATCGCTTAGACACTTGGATTAGCAATTTAGCAGCACTTTAGACCAAAAACATTGGCATTGTCTTCTCTTGAAGTACCTGCCACCCCAAATGGCCGCCTCAGGCCCTGAGTGCACTTCTTGTTGTTTGTTTCTTTCAGGTCCATCCTGCCCACTCTCACTATCTGACAGATCAGATAAATCTTCTCTCTGCTCAGGTCCTTGTTCCCCAAGTCCTGGCAGACAAAGACGGCGATAAAGTGAGTAAAACATGTATAGAGAGTGGACATCAGAGAAGTTGGAGGGAAAAATGGGAAAAACAAAGTAATTTTAATGCGATTCTCTGAAATGAAATAAGCTCATTTATTCCAATGGCCTGTATTCCAGTGTAGTTAGAGCTTAGAGACAGAGTGACAGTGCCCTCCTGTGGCCACTTACTGTAAAGACGACCTTCAGGTTGTTGAGCATGTCAATCTCTTTTGGGAAACCTTTGCTGCCCCAGCGCACCAAGTAATTCTCACTGCACAAAGGATGGCAAAGAGTTAAAAGGCACGCACCATACCTTATTAATCAATACAGTACTGAGCACACAACCAAACATACGTTCAGAAATGGCAGCAACAATACAAAGAATCTCATCCCTCATAACTGAATTCTGCAGGGACACTCTGCCTGCCAAAAAGGAAATTCTGCACACAACAGTTTGGCTGTTGAACATGAGCACAGTGGGGGCAGTTTAATGATTTGACATTAAATGATGTCAAGGAAACTACAGTTCAAGTGTTTCAGTCATCCTCTGACAGGCACATGGAACCGCTGAGCATCTGCATAATACCCTTCTTTTCCCAGAAGCATTTCCCCGACACACGGGCATGAACAAGACACTGACGGAAGGATGAATAGAAAAACAGACAGCAAGATAGACACATACATACAGTAAATGTCGGTGGGTACTTGAGGGTAAATCAAAGCTGGGGAAAAGTTAATTCCTTACAATAATGACAATATATTTAAAAATCCTAATATCTGCCAGTTGTTTTTCAGACGGATTAACAAGGTGTGGAGACAAGCATTTAGCCAGTCAGACAAACATAATACAAGCAGAACAGACAAAAGAGAATTATAAATCAGGACAAACTGCAAAAAAAGTAAATCTAATAAGGGTGGGAATATGTTGAAGTCTATCTTCATACTTGCAGTTGCATTGGCAGAGAAATAGATACATCCAGTATGACAGTGAGCAACAGAGCTTAAAATCAGCCCTGTCAGGCACCATGTAGTGCTGCCAGTCAGTTGCTGCTGCCCTATAATTTGTATTTTATGTATGTTTATTTTTGGCTTACCATTGCTCTAATTTAGTTGGTCTCCACAATAGAAGAGAGGAAAAAGGGGAAAGGTATACAGACTTGAGGAAATAGTGGAAAAGGTAGGAGAGTGTGCCTGAGCTGGAGCGTGTGTGTGCATAAATGTTTCAGACTGCTGAGGAATGGAGGGAAGGTGAAAAGATCTAAACACCAATTCAAGTTATTTTTTATTCATTTCAGACAGTAAATGGCCACTGAGAGAGTTTCAGAGGCGAATAAACCTCCTTAATCTCAATTTTCCCGTGTTTTTATGGCATTTATAGATGTAGTTAACTTGTTTTATGATCTCAGTTCTTGACACAAGAAAATCAAACTCATAGAAGTCACATTAATATAACCTATACTGCTTTTTCCATACAACTTAGTTTCATCTTTATGACTTTCTCTGTCTCTTTGACTCAGCACGATACCACAAAATTGATTTCAGATGAATGGAAAGGGGGAAAATGAAATCTGCCAGGCTTCAACAAGAGCAATAAGTAAATAATTTAAAGTCTAAACAGACATTTCATCTTTCAGAGGAGTCTGGGACTTCAAATCCTTAAAATCTACCTGACAAGAATTCACATTCAAAACATGTGCATACACTGGACCACCATCTAAAATTAAACCCGAAGGACAAGACAAGTGTCACCTGATGATGCACTGTTTGTTGGGATCATAGAGGGACATGAAGAGCTCCGAGTCCTCTCCGATGCGACAGACGAAGTTCCTGACAAAGACGTAGAGGCTGTGGGTGGGGGAGGACTGGATCCGTGCTGAGATCCCACTGTGGTCTGTCTGGACGTTGGACTGCAGGAGAGGACATTAGTTTCAGGAGGATAAGTAGAGGTGATGATTCAACAAGATAAAATGCCAACCAAAAGCATTCATTTTGGCAAGGTCCTGACAAATGCAGTTGGCTGGTACAATATCGTATATTTAATGGTTACTTATTCTGAAATGCACCAGCTGCAGCATCCAGATGGCGGGTTTGTAAGGCAGAAGAAGATCAGTGAGTGAGAAAAAAAATAATAGATAGAATCTCTTCTTGCTGATGAATCGATGTTGAAATGCAAAATGAGCTGCGTGGAATTGAAGTGATGTTAAGCCAATTTGTAAGGACGTGAATTCTTAATTAGTCTTGGCTGGCAGACATGACTGGCAAGTAAAACTTATTATCCATTTCCTGCAAAGTTTCATTTCACGACTTCCTTATCAAAAAGAAAAAAAACTAAATGAAAGACAAAATTGTGATTCCACCCATGTCTCATGGAGCTGTTTTTATATACTGATATTAACCCGTCAAAAAGTTTCTTAGGAATTATTCCAAATCGAGTGCTGACAAATCTCAAACCAAAGCAATGTGTCAAAGTGGCCAAATAAATCAGTGAAGATTCCAATATCTGCCATCACATCCACTTTCAATTAAAAGACTTTGCGGATGGTCCTCTCCTTCCTACATTCTGTCCAGTACCTGCTCCTCTTTAATGCGTTCATTGATCTTGGCTGTGGCCTCCTCGTGGGCCCGAAAGAGACTGATGACACTCGCTCGCTCTGGGTCCAAGATGTTTCCGTTCTCGTCTCGAACAACCTGGTCCAGCTCCAGGATCCTGGGGTTGAGTATTGTGAAGATTGATGGAAGGTGAACAAAGGTGAAAGAGGAGCGGAGAGGAAACGCAGTCAGTGAAGGTGAAACATGATATTGAGGAGGAGGGTGTAAAAGAAGCGATGAGAAGACAAAGTAATTAGAAAAAGAGCAGAGAGTTCTGCAAAGGAGATCAATCTAAGTGATTAATAGTTACAGCTTGCTGGCTGATGGATGAGGCTTAACAATGGGCACGTATCAATATGTATTTAAGTGTGAACATGAAATTGAAAGATTTCAGTCCAGACATACTTGTTGCCATAATCAATCTTGGAAGTAACTTTCTGCTTGAGCTCCTTGAATTCGTCAGTCGGCAGGGTGCCAGACAGGAGCTGAGAACGCCACTCCATCAGCTCCCACATCAGCCTCTGAACCTGCTTCACACGCACCTCTTTATTGGCCTGGACAGAAGTATAGACATACTGTGTTATATTCAGTCAAACTCACATTCGCCAACACAAATATTGTGTTTTGATTGCTTGGTTCATACCACAAATAGCTGCTTCCATATGCTTCCCCACTCCCTCAGTGTGGTGGTCACCTCCTTCACCAAGGGCATCTCTGCAGACATCACCACCTCCTCATCTCTGTAATCGCACAAACACACACACTTGAAAATGGAACAAATTCAAGAACTTGTGTAACTTTTGAAGACTGATGAAGAGCTGTTTTTTTCCCCCACTCACCCTCGTTTTTCAACGATGGCCTCCTTAAGATGGACAAAACTGACAGGGAACACTCCCTTTAAGAAGAATTAATGCGGGGGGGAGATGAATACAGGAAGAAATTCAGTCATAGCTCACAACATTTCAGAACACAACACTAGTGCAGAAATCTCCCAGTTGAATAAAGGCAGACTGCTGTGCTTGTGTTATTACTCCTCTCTTTATATCAATATATTGTAATAATATAATGTTATTCAAGTGTGATCTCTTACCTGTTGGGTTCTGTTCCGAACCAAGTATCCTCTGTACCACCCTGAAACACAAATCAGCTTACATGTTACTATCAGACTATAACCTAGAGAGGAAAGTACAATTACATATCATCTTTATTTAGTAGTAACAGTTGTGCAACATTGTTGTTATCTGTCATGTATATGGATTTTCAATACTTAATTCTGTGAAATACTCCATAGAATAAAACGACACTTACAGGAAGCTAACATTTTTAACTGAGAAAAAGCATTGTTTATCAAACTGTTCAAATTTATGTTTTTGCAACAAGAACAGACTTGTTTGCTTCTAAAATAAGAAAAGTATGACTTTGTTTCAATGCAAAATGTTAATGTATTTCAACAGGATTACATGATTATTTATTAGCACCAACAACAGATGGTAGATTTGTAAGGGAGAAGATCAGTGAGAGAAAAACATAATAGACAGACTTTCTTCTTAATAATGAATCAATGTTGAAAGGTAATGTCAAATTGAAGATAATAATTAGACCGTCTTACCATCACAGACCTCCTGGATGTGGACCGTGTCTCCTACCTCCAGGGAAAGATGTTTCTCTCCTTTGCCAACAAAATTCCACTTCACTAAAAAGGAAAAAAAAAAAAGTTATGGTCTGATGTAGGAGTCATTTATTAGATCGTTACATAAAACAACCATGGCAGCAACAACCAACAGTAGTCATTGGTGTCCAGCTGCCATGTTCACATTTTGGTCAACAGCTAGAGAAACATGTAGCCAAGGAGAAAACTGAGAAGTCTCCGTCTTTCAATGGTAGAAAGACGCTAAATATCTTTAGGTGAAAAATAAATAAAAAACAGTTTAGCTTATGCAGAAGGGAGGCCTGGATCAGCTGTCAATCTGAGCAACTACTGACTGACAATGGAACAAACAAACCGTCAGGTTAACATTTTCATCGGTAGCAGGCAGCAACTATTCCTTTCCTTTTCTTAAACTTCTCTACTGAACCTAAGGTGTATTCCAGTGGGCGACATTAGTCTTTTTAAGGCGAGAAGTGTTATGTCATTGTCTCGTTCCTTCTTGTCAGTTGTGAGAATTGGCTGCTTATACTTATCATGTGCCATTAAACAGTATTTTAGGGATTTGGGGTGGTTGACAGTCAGACAAAATGTGCAATCTAATGATGTTAGTTGTATGTCAGAATTTAATTTATTGATAGGTTAGTCTAAATAATCAGAGGATGCTTTTAGTGTATAGTTTATGAGTAAACGCAGCAGTTGTAGCAATGCATGCTGCAGGAAAAAGGGACAACAGCAGTTGCAATGCAGAGCAAACCAGTGGGCAGAGCGTTGTAAACAGAACATTAGTTAGTCTGCCGATAATGACTTACAGGCTTTCTTTGGTCAGTTTGTGCTTAAAGATATTATGGACTCCAAACAAGTAATTACAGCTAAGAAATGGCAGGTAATTGCAGTCATTGTTGCTACTGTGTAAAGGGTGGCACACCATTAGCCAAAAAGTGTTCAAACAATACGTGTACATGTGTAGTCTACTTTTTTTTTCAATAATTTCTATACAGTATTCAGCCGCACAGCTTCAGACTCGTACAAACTTCCTTCTTCCCCCCACTTCCTGTGTTATAGTCTTACATAGACGAGGAAGACAGTCACTGTCAATACTATTGATATGCAACAGTTCCCTGGGTGATTATGTTAGTAATTGCTTTTAAATCACAAGTTTGAATTCACTGGCACTTTCATTGACAACTTTAAGCTGGTAGAGCTACTGGGATGAGAAGCACTTTCAACTGTCTCCACTCATTCTGCACAATTCCACAACTCACTGCAACTAACTGATAAATAAACACAAAGGCTGCAACAGGCCGGTGAACCTCTGAACAGTCTGTATTGGAAGTCAGGAATCTGTGGTCTTTGCCAAGTTTGTGACTGCACTGCATATCTAATGGCAGCACACACTGATCAGTGCCGCCATATTAAACCCACACAGCAGATAAACTGCAGACTGTACTGAGAGGCTGCGCTTGCACAGTCAGGATTTGTTTCCAGGCCAAAATCAATGTTTCACGCTCATAACTGTCATTTTCAGGAATAATTTGTCTCCGAGCTTCTGTATTTACGTGCTGCACAAGTCACGCGTGGAGACTAACTGCTGCTTATTTCTCCATCAGACTGTAAATTTTGCTCATGAGTTTCTCTCTCTCTCTCGTTCCACTGCAGCTCTTGTGAGTTTTGTTGCCTTTAAATGAAAAGATGACTATGATTTTAGGATTAAAACTGATGTGTGCATCCTAAAGTTCCTAAAGCACCTGCTCACATCCTGTCAAGCAGGAAGTGATCGGCATCTCATTTTTTCATTATTGTTCGTTGCATGGATAGTTCACCATCATACGGAAGATACATACAGAGATAGCGACATGTATGTTCATGGCCACATACACAAAGACACAAGTGAGCACACGCTGACTTACCCACACCGTACCGCTCTGTGGTGGTCCTCGTCCAAGGAGCCATGATTGCAGGCTGCTCTTTAATCCACCCTCTACTCTGAGTCTTGTCTTTCTGATTCTCCTCCGATATTTCCTCTCTCCCTAAACTTTTCACTTCTGCATTTTTCTTTTAACTTTAAATGAAAGCAATAAGGCCAGCCCCCTTTGCTGCTCTTCCTCTTCTGTCTCTTCTCTCTTCCTGCCTTCAGGCGGTTAAGAGGAAGTGAGTGAGTACAACAAGGTGGAGGCCTACAGCGCCCGCAGGCCTTTGCAATGTGCAAAGCCGCCTCTTTTTTTTTTTTTTTTTTCTGTGGTTTATTTAAACTTAGTGTGTCTATATTCTGACTAAATATAAAACCTCAATAACATATGTCAGTTACAGAAGTGCTAAGAAAACTAAAACACAGCATTTCTTTCTCATAGGTTCCAATTTGGACCTGTACATTTAAAGTTTTTAAATACAAGTACAATAAAATGACCCACAATCCAAGTTAAATTTTTCATCTCTTCTCAAATCTAAAAAACTAAATATCCTGGTTTGCACAAAAGCAGCATCCAGCCGGTGAACCATATATGACTTAAATTGATAGTGTGACAGCTCACACTGTCATCTCACACTCAGTGTGCCCTCACCTTCTCCCTTTGGTGCGTCACCCTCAAGCTTGTGAACTCAGAAGTGTTTTAAACTTAGAAGACGAAGCATCAGAGGAAATGGCTGTCATTTCTAGATGACTGTAGCTCACCCCCATCTTTCCTGTCCGAAGAACGAGAAAGATGAAACAGAAAAATTTGAATTCAAGGGAATACATTGGGACATTAATGTTTTACGATTTTCAGTTTCAAAAAAGGCAATGTCAGAACTTTTCCCAAAATACCTCAAATAACATGCTTACATCAATGACACACAGGGTTAAAATGACAAAAAAGTTTTAACACTATTATAATTAAACTGCATTTAACTTACTGTAGATATAGTAAATTAAAGTGTCTTTGTGGTCTGGTTAGAAGAAAAGAAGTCAAATCCTGAAACTCTAATGCACTGTGTTTGTCATCTGATTATCAATGTTGGACTGGCCCACACTGCAATAGTTTTACATGCTAATAGTCTATCCAAGACTACATATTTAGAGCAAAGTACAGTAGGTTAAAATCTGAGTTTCTTATAAAGAGATATTTGTCTTGAAAATGGGGCACTTTAGAGATGGCCCTGCTGAGAATCTGTCTTGCTGTTGTTGTTAAGATGTCAAGTCACACTGCAGCTGTGCAGTATTTGTAATTTCTATATTAACATTTATTTTGTTTTGCCTTCATAAGATCAGAAAAATATGAAAAATGCCCCATCGCCGTGATGTTATCATCATCCTTTATTCGGCCGAACGGTTCAAACTCCGCCGATAGTTCGTTTAATTTGCAAAAATGACAAGTAAAATGAAAAGCAGCACATTTTCCCATTAGAGGAGGTTGACGAACAAATTATTTCAGATTTTACTGAAGGGTGATGATTATGAAAATAATCGCACATTCATTTTTTTTGACTAATCGTTGCAACTCTAGTTGAAAGACACATAAAGGACTGCAGCTGTGATCCTGTAGGCAGCAAACTGTCATCATTTTAGGACAACCCAATATTTATGTGTGGTAAGATTCTGTCTTTTTAGTATGCAGGAACACACCGGCAGCTCTGGGCACTCAGCTGGTATTTCCACAAGTATAAAGACAATGAGGGACATAAAATGATGTAGGTGTTTCTTCATTTCTTTGTAAACCTCAAACAACAAATTACTCCCTCACAAAATATGTATTTTCCCTGAACGTCCTACATCATCCTGACGCTGCCACGGTAACTATCCGCCTTCTAGCGAACATCTTTAGCACAGCAAGTGGCAACAATCATCTATGATAGATGAGACCTTTCTGAATATTACTCTTGACTTTAATCATGAACTACACTCTAAGAATAGTAAATAGTCCATTTTCATTTATCATATTTGAGACCAGAGAGGAAGATTCAGCATTCAAACACGAATCATCTAATCATCCTTCACACCTTAAAAACTTCAGCATCAGCATGACAGTCCCAAATTAACCAAATCTTTAAACCTATTAGGTTAATTCTTCAACACAGTTTTTACTGTTTAATAGTTTTAACTGCAGTCTAACTTCAGTTCTAGTCCCCATTAGTAAAGATATGGATGAGCAGGAGAATCCAGAGAACAGCAAAATAACAAAAAGCACTGTATGTGACTGTTCTTTTATATGCATAGCATTTTCAATCAGCCAGTATTATTTCTAGGACACCTAGTGTGGGATTCAGCATATAAAAGGCTTCTTGGCAGGTTGGCTCACAACCCATGAGGCTGTCAGAACTTGACAGAGACTTCAAACGCTGATACTTTATCAGGTTTTCATTGTTGGTGTGGGTGATGTTTGAGTTTTATTATTCATCCAGCACACATTAATATTAGCTACCCCCCATAATCACCATCATAGAAAGGACATTTCTGATTTCCTTTTCACTGCCGCACTGACATCAACTGTGTATAAAGTAGTGTTGTTGTTACACTTGAGAGTAGGGCTACAAGTCTGACCTATTATGTAGCATAATTTCAAATGACAAATAACAGCATAACACCAAAACTGATCTTCCAAAAAGTGAATTTCTAACAGATGTTGTTCATTAAATGTCTTGTAACAGATTTTCATAGCAAGGCATTCCTACAACTGGTCATTTAATATTAAACATAATTAAACCAAGCTAGAGCAGAGAAGTAACTGGCTGGCTAAGCGTGTAGCATGTAGCTTTGAACTATTCGATGATAAATCAGAAAGACATTCTGTATGCTGGCAAAAGTAGTTCTAAGAACTGTTTTTTTCTAGTGAAAATGGTGGTTAAGAGATATGAGGGCATCACAAAATACTCTATTGAAAAAAATTACACACCCATTAAACAACAAAAAAGCTATTACAACAGATAAATACAAGAAACTTAAACCTCTGAATCCCCACTCATAGCCATTTATTAGGCTATTTGTTGCAATTTGCTGAAAATAAGTTTTGTTTAAAATGCAGTAGTACCTGATTTGACAAATGTTTTGAATTTGTGGTCATTTCATTAGATTTTACCTTTAGAATTAATTTATTATGAAGTGTATATATTTTTGTCAAAAGAAATTCACAAATTTTTTATATATATATATTTCTGCATGAGTCCATTTTCAAATCTAAGACAGGTTTACATTAAAGCACTCATAGCACTGTTGCCTCGCAGCAAGAAGGTTGCCGGTTCGCGTCCCGGTGGGGGCACCAGGATATTTCTGTGGCGAGTTTGCATGTTCTCCCCGTGCAGCGTGGGTTCTCTCCGGGTTCTCCGGCTTCCTCCCACACAGTCCAAGAACATGTTGAGGTTAATTGGTGATTCTAAATTGTCCGTAGGTGTGAATGTGGGTGTGCTTGGTTGTCTGTCTCTAAGTGTAGCCCTGCGATAGACTGGCGATTTGTCCAGGGTGTCCCCTGCCTTCGCCCTAAGTCAGCTGGGATAGACTCCAGCCCCCCCGCGACCCTCGTGAGGATTAAGCAGTGTATAGAAAATGGATGAATGGAAGTTGTTGTTATCATATGCATGATCAGGCAGTGTTGTCTTGACTGATTTCCTAAAGATAAATATAAGTGCTTTGCAAATCCAAAAGGGGGCAGTAAAGCTCTAAATCCTTTAGATTTTATTTTAGTTTAATTCCCTTGGCATTACCTCATTTTATCTTGTCCCATACATCATATTTTAAATTCACTGTTGACCCAGACTGGAAGCTGTAATTCACCTCCCATAAGAAAGATTTATACTGCAATGTTAATGGAATTTGAGCTGCCACTGCCAACTGCATTTTACACACTGCCAGTCTAAATAAATGGTGACTTTTCTTACTCTACCTAGCATTGAAACACTGGAGCCCAAAGGTAACAAAACCAAGGAACAGCCAACTATGGCCTCAGTTGTAATTACATACAAAGCCAAATGACAGAAGATACCATTGACTCAGAGTTACAAGTGGCAATCAGGTATTTTCTACCATCTTGGATTTATCATAAGCTCCTTATAAAAACATGACAAGAGACAGAACTTGTGGACACCGTAATAAGTTCACTCAATGAAGGGTAAACCTAGAAACCTTAGAAGTTGGCACCTTGAAATGAGGAGCAGAATTTGTTAAAAAAGGAAGAACAGTGACGAAAGAAAGCGAGAAAGACAGCAAAAAAGAAAAATGATAAAGAAAGATATGTTATCGCAGAGTTTGTGTAGTGGAACAAAACTGGAACCTTGTTAGTGGGGCTCACAAGGACAAATAAAGGTGGAGCTTAAAGGTGTGTAGAAAGAAAAAAAACATGAGAAAAGCCACAGGCAGATATTACCTGAGTTGAACCCATATAAAGACAAAGGAATAAAGAGAAGCAGTGGGCAGAGGGACAGTCTAACAGAGACAGTCTGTAACCAAAAAAAAACATGAAAAGAGCCAAAGAAAATTTCAATTCAGCTCCAAATAAGATATGAACAAGGCCCTGGAAACCAGGACAGAGCCAAAGACAGGCAGAGATAAGAAGAAGGGAGGCAAAAATGGACAAACGGTATGAAAAGCGAAGTGATAATGACTTATGAATGTCAGCCTGAAGCTCAGAAGACAAACTGACACTGGAAAGCAAAGAGAAGCCACACCAGTGGCCAAAACACACAAAAAATAGATACAACTACTAAGTATAAGGCTGCACCAAAAATAGAGAGATAGATTTAGAAATCCTTCTGACCTATTGGGTCACTGACATCACACAAGCCCAACTGGCGCCAATTCTCAGAGATTTACCCAGAATCCATCCACCCCTAAATCTCTAAAGTCTCTTTAACATATTAAACTGAGTAAAGTTTAAAAAGCAGAAGCATCTGTGCCAGCATTAGACATGAAAAGGGGAAAAAAATCTTAAAGGAAACAAACAATGCATGAGTTAATATCATGCCTCCCTTTCTCTCTTCAAACTGGACTCATGTGCCAGCAGTTCCATTAGGACTGAATGCAGCAGGGTGCTTAGATTATGCAGGTAACGCAGCTCAGCCTCCATTGGGAAACAAATAGTTGAAAAGAACCTGCTTTGTCGATGTAAGGCTTGACAAGAGAATGGAAGAGCTATTAAAATAATTCCAAAAGCAAATTACCCTAAAGAATCGAGTAAGAAGGGAGAACAATAGGAGACACAAAGAGAGTGAAAGGGAAAGAGAGAGAGACAGAGAGAGAGAGCGAGAGAGTACTGTGTGAGGAACTGGAGCTCGCTCTCTCGTCTTTCCCACACACACTCATAACACACTTGCTGAGAGAGACGGTGGTTTTCTCTGGGAACAGAGCGGCGTAGTAGAAGCAGTCATCACAGAGGAGCAAAAGCAGCACTGAGGTAAGTTGATGAATTCCTACTTGATACTTGCTAAGTTCCACTAGTTAGTGTGTCATGAAATTTGAATGAGCTGAGAGTAAAGATGTAGTTCATCCAGTGGCACATGGGGCTTAGCAGGAAAAATTATGCTCTGTTTCTGCACCAATTCACTGGTGTGTATTTCTGAAAGAAAAAAAAAAAGCATGTTCATTCACCATTTGTCAAATATCTGATAAAACCCTTTTTTACACTAACAGTGTAGTTAATGAAGACTCAGTTCTCACTTGTTGATATAAAATTTTGAACAGTTTTTTTTTGCATTAAAATGCAAAGATGAGCAAGAGAAGTTAGAATAGAGAAGCGTAATGTGTGTGGTTAGTGGTGCGTGACCGGGGTCATGTATGGACTTGCAGCATCAGAGCTTAGTTCTCGGAATTTTTTGTCAGCTCAGTGGTGAAGGAACATTTGCTTTCTTAGTTTGCAGCTTTCATAATCTAAATTCATGTGCAGAGTTCAGCTGAGGCACTTCTGAGCCTGATGTGAGCATTTGAACTGTGCACAATGTCAAATATACAAAGGGGTCATGTAATCAGTCCTAAATATGAGGAAGAGAGATTACTGTGTGTGTGTGTGTGTGTGTGTGTAGGTGTGTGTGTGTGTGTGTGTGTGTGTGTGTGTGTGTGTGTGTGTAAAGAAACCAAGGAAGCACTTTCTTTTTACCTGTTGCTATATTTGTGTCCTATTTTGAACTTTTACATTTCTATACCTTGATACTTTCACATTCTAAAACAAATACAGTGTGAATTTGCTCAGTAACACACCAACGGCCACATACATAGCAACACAAGAGATGAAAGAGGCAGTCAAAAAAAAAGACCATACCCAGGCCTGAAAAGTGCAGAGAGCCAAGTCTAACTTTTCTTTTTTTTTTTTTTTACATTTCCTTATACTGAGGCAAATTAGCAAATGTGGATGGTTCATTACAATAAGAATAGCCATATTGTTAATAAAGACTTAGTTAGAAACTGAATATAATGATATCTCCCACTCCACTGAAGTACTAGAAAAGAAAAGAATTGAAAATTAGGGAATTTAATGTTGGATTATCTTTACTTAAAGCAGTGATTTGCAAAATCCCCATTTCTGGTTTTCATTTATGTTTCAATTTGGCTGCATCTGATAATACACAAGATGTCCAGTGATGTTTTACTGAGCTGCAATTCTAAGAGATTACTCAGTCAGTCTGGACATTACTGTGACATCCTTTTATTTGGTTTTTGTACTGATATAGTTTCTGCAGGTCTTGTCATGTCATGCCCTTTCAACCACTGTGGCTTTCACTGCTAATAACAACCACCTTGTTTAACTTCTGTTTGTCTCAAAATGGGAAAAAACAAACATCCCAGCTGATGCTCCTGCCTAAAAAGAAAAGGGCTGCTTTGATATCATTTATTTACAGCAAGAAGAGCAAACTCTTATCTGATGATAAGGTAAATCACTAGTATGTGGCGATATCTAGAGAAGCTAAGTTGGGTTTCAATCCAGCAACAATGATGCACATCATTTCCTCTACAGCCCAAGCTGACAGTTCAACCCAACTGAGCAACGTGACAAGTGAAGCAAAAGGAGGATGTGGGTTAGTGTCGCGACACAGGCAGGGAGCGGTATGTGTGACTGAGCAGGTCACGATGAGGTTTAATGTCTACAGAGCTGCATAAATGTGAAATATAACAGGAAATTTGTCTGTGTGTGTGTGTCTTCTTAAATAGGCATTCATTTTGTTAAAGCAGTCTATGTTGACACACTGAGGACAATCGATTATACCCATGTGACCTGAACTCGTTTGTGTGTGTGTGTGCCTGTGCATGTGTGTGTGGCCTACCAACGCATGCTGTTAGCGTCTATACATATTTTATGTGTCTGATTCCCCCCCTGTCTGTCTGCGCTCATGTCTGTCACACAATGTGTTTCATTTTCACACTTCGTCAGAATTTCACAGCTTCTCTTCACAGGGCAGAACACACAACTGTTACCAAGCAACCCACCATCCCAGACCCTCTCCCCTTTGCTTTCTTCGCTCCCTCTGGGTCGCTCTTCCAGAGATTAAAGCAAAGGCTAAAAGGAAGACAGTTGCAGATGCACCCACAAGCGCACACACAAGGCATCGGCACGTGCAACAAAAATGCCGTCAGCTATTGATCGCTTTGCTAAGTCAGAGGAAGGGAGTCAGCCGAGTGTTTGGTGCTTAATTGAGTTGTATTAGGATAAATGATTCAGATGCCTGATTGCATTATGTTTTGCTGATGGACAAAGAATACAGGAACCAAAGTTGCTTTTAACATTTGTGGGGCTTTTTAGCATTCCAGTCAGAACTAATTAATGATTTATCAACCAGACACCAGTTGAAAGTCAATGCTTTTCTTTTGTGTCTGGTAAATATATAATAACTGAAAATCTACAGCTTTGCTTAAAAGTTCAGAAGACTTCAGATTCACAGAAACTACAACAGAGTTCAGCCTTATAGTTTTGGTTGTCGAATATTTACACCACTCAGCTGTTGTCGCACTGATAACACAAGACAAGAGATTTGGTTCATCTCAGGACACAACGCCACAACTCCTAAAATCTATACAGAACTGATGACTGAATTACTTCCTGAATCAATTACTAATCAATAGCAACCTAATAGACAACTCAGTAGGCTACAAAATTATTGCAGGGGGTTAAGGGGGCAGAACGAATCTATTTTCTTAAATCTCTGTTATTATTCAAATTCATTACGTGAGCATTTGTGAAAGCAGATGTGATCGCTTTGTTTACTTAGATCTTCAGATATTGCTTATCCACTTACTTCCACTAAAACACATCTGGCTGATTGAAAATAAAACAAACCAAAAAGGTCAAAGGATGAACAGTTGGTATTTGGAGAATCTCACAATTTAGACAGCCAGTCCCAGCTGAGAGGTAAATAACCTCATTACTCATTTCCAAACTTAATCCATGTCTGGTAAAGAGCCACTGTTCAAGGTGCTCTTCTGCCTGTCTTTCATCCTAATATCTAAATTGGGCTTTTTTCAGTAGATCACTTATTGAGGAACAGAAGGTCTAGATGAGGCAGAATGAAGCCTCTCCAGCTTATTCACATCATCCTTATGCCGTGAGATAGGAGACAAGACAAAGAAGTTGTCTAGGAGATGCCAGAAATGAACAACTAATAAAGTTCCATCTTTGTGATGTCCTGCAAAAGTTGGATGTCACTTCAGTTACACAAAGAAAGCGACAAACTAGTCCTGGAATGAACCTTTCAAAGACCATAAGCCCCAGCAAACCCTTTTTTTGCTACCTGAGAACATGAAACAGCGTTTTTTTGCAGAAAATTCCTGAAAGTAGCGCAAACTTTACATCCTGTGAAAAAAAACACAGCACTCAGCAGTCATTACAACCCATTACAGTCCTCAAAATCCATTACTAAGGCATATGTTTTGAGTTGCACTTGTGTAATCATATTGACCTACATGGGTAAGCATGCGCGCATGTGTGTGTGCGTGTGTGTGTGCGTGTGTGTGTGCGTGTGTGTGTGCGTGTGTGTGTGTGTGTGTGCATATATATACAGATGTAGTAACACTCACCATTGCTGTCCCTTAGAGACAACAAATGAGAAGTTTGTGACAGCAAACAGATGGTCAGTCATAAAATAGCAGCGTGTCTACAGAAGGGATTTGTTTTATTTTTCTTATTTCTACTATAAATGTGACACTCATCAAATGTGAAAGACTTGGACGGTCACTTTTTTCACTGTCACTGTCATCTACGTTGGCACAGCACTGATAAAATACAAATGCATGTAGCTTGTTCTAAGTCTCGTGCTCACTGCACACCCCGATAAGTGAGTGATTAAGATTGTATATTATCATGGTTTTAATAAAACATAAATGTTTATGCAATGATAAACACAGGAAGCAAATATGGTTATGCTCTCACACACCAGTGATGGAACATGGGAAAAGGAACTAAAGTGTTCAGCTGAGGGCAGACAGTAACACGTGTGCCTGTGTGGACACACACACATACACATAACCTCATATGCATTATGTCCAGGGTTCAGACAAGGTTGTCCCTGGCAGAAAACTTCTAGTGACCTTAATACATATCCATATAAGGGCATTCCTTTCAAGCCAAACCGAATTCCAGCTGTTTGTGTAAACAAGTGTCCAAAAGAGGCAAACTGACAAAGTGACCGACAGTGTAAGAGACAGATTATGACAATGGAAACAGCTGAAATGTGTGGTGTCTGAGTCAGTCTGTGGTCCTGTCCGATATAAAAACTCAGATGTCATGTGCGTTTGAGAGCAGCACTTCATACGTTAGTGGCTGCGTTATCAGTGTTTGCTCTGGATGAAGTTCAAAGCAGTGAGTAGGTGACAGAAATGCAAAGATTGGAAGAGTTCTGAGATTAGAGATGGTGTTCTAGTTTCCGTAGAGCTAGACTTAATTAAACTGTTCTTTTAATTATAAAGTCTATGTTGCCTCCTTTATGTCTTAATGAGAAGCCAGTGTGTCCATCTCTCAGTGTCTCACTCTCTCTCCCTTTAAGGTGATAAGAGAGCAGCTCTGGACCAAGTCTGGCAAATGTCCCATTATCCATTACAGAAAATAGACAAGCAAACATACCCACCACCCACTGACGCAAACACTTTTACTCAGCACACTGCACACACATGTGCACACACATATTCACATAAACACACACACACACACACACACACACACACACACACACACACTTATCAAGTGGTTACCCTCATTCCCTCAGGCACACATGAAGAACTCATGCCCACGCACCATTAATAAGTTCACAGAGGACAAATACCACTATGCCAATGTGTCTACAAGGTCTAGGCAGAAAACTAAATACATCAAAAGAAATACATGTATTTTTGTCAAAAGATAAAGTGTTTTTGTCAAAAGATAAAGATCATTCATGGCATATGGCATGTGTATTTATGACACTCAATTCATCTCTCCATTGGCTCTGCTGTGTTGTGCAGTCATTTCAGAAAGTATTTAGACTCCTTCTCACACACAAAAAATGCATTTTTCCTTGTCAGACTTATAACTAATAACTAGCTTAATAACTCATAAGAACAAACTGTAGATTTTTAGACATATTTGCAAATGTATTAAAAGCAAATCACTGAAATCTCTCATTTGCAAAAGTATACAGAGTCTTTGCTGGAGTGCTCAAAACTGTAGTTAGGTTAATCCAGTTTGTTTTATTTGTTCTTAAGACGTGTCGAGAATTTCACTGGTCACCTGAGGGAAATTGAACAGTTTGGGCTTATTTTAGAAAATCCACACTGCATATTAGAACAACCAAGTCCAAGCAACTTTCTGTAGACCTCCAGGATAGGTTTGTGGTGAGGCATAGATAAGGACGATGGCATAAAACCATTTCTAAAGCTTTGAGTGTTGCTAAGAGCACAGTGTCCTCAAAAACTGTGAAATGGAACAAGTTTGGAAGCACTAGGACTCTAATTCTTAGAGTTGGCCATCTGTCTAAACTGAGTAAAGAGAAAAAGGGGCCTGAGACAGGGAAGTCACCAAGAACCCAGAAGCTCTCACCAGAAAGACTTTTTTCAGCCAGAGTTTTATGCAATTAGATGGAAGCCACTCTCAAGCAAAAGGCATGCCAGCTAAAAATGTGTTTTTGGTTTGTCATCATGAGTTTTTGAGTGTGGATTGATGGAAAACACCAATTTATTCAATTTAAAATCAAATCCAAACTGTGCAAAAAGTAGAGAGCTCTGAATACTTTCTAAAGCAACTGTGTGAAGCAGCTCTCCAAACTTTCCAGTGTCTGATTCAGGATTTCCAGAGTATTACTCCAAGGCTTTTCCACATTTCTGCATCAAAACTTTAATCGGATTTTAAAATAGTGAAACGAAAACCCGTTTTAATAACATCTGAGCTGCAGCAGAATGCTCAGAGACGTTTAGCCATGTGGGCTGTATACACAGATAATAAATAGTGTGTGCACAACAAACATACTCATCTGTCTTGGTTTACGGTTTTATTATAGATAGATTGGAATTCCCATTAGTTGACAGCCAAAAATGTCAACTTTACTTAAATGGCAGCCATGAAATAAGGAAACATTACAGGCTGAAAACATGTATATACAATGAGATGCATTAAATATGTGGTGATCCATAGATTTAAGTATCCATAATATGCTAAAATATTTAGCATCATACATTCAAAGTTCAGGTTTTTATGTCTACTATCAGATGTGTCAACTATGTAAAGTTGCATAGCAATAACATCTTTACTGATGCTACAGTATACATAGAATGAACTGCAATTGTAATACAGGAATTTATACAGAGAAGAGAATATAAAGAACACTATGCGGAAATCATTTTAATAATCTATATATTATTTTGAAGTGACACTGTGTACGTTTTGAATGAGGAAATAACACACACTTTCTCTTAGAAATAAAAAGTTGAATTTGGGAGCAATTAAATGCAGCCCTGCTCAGTTCAATACACTCAAGGGTTTTGTCCCTGCAGCCTTATAAGGTCTAATATTACTACAAGCGAATGGTGACTAATGTTAGCTATATTTGCAATGTTTAGTTTGATATTGCAGTGTAATAGACATGAAAGAGTCAGTGAAAGAACCTGAAAAAAACTCTGCTGGTGATATTACATTCAGCTTTAGCATTCATCATTACCCCATTTTTGTCCCATGTAGCCACAGCAGCAGCTGCTTAGCAAAGGTTATGCAGTCTGACTGTTCACTGGAAGCTTATCAGAGAATAATGACAGAGCATGAGCAAATGTCTTTCTAGTTTATTCACTTCGAAGACACATTTTTTTATTTAGGTTTTCCACCAATCTGCAAGTCATTCTGTCTGTCAATGCCAGTTTATCATTTTTATCAGGTATTGCTAACTTGCTGCCAACATAGTACTTAATGACTTAATTTTTGTTTATCTTCAATAATTTTAATTCTCCATGGCAGTTTTTGATTCTGCTTTTCCAATAATATTTTGGGCAGATTGCATCAGTGCATTCCATTTATTGTAGTGTATTAACCCACTAATGGGTCATAATGAAGCACAGATCCCTACTCAAGAAATTAATTAAACATAAAACAAATGCACTAATAATGCATTTTGGTTATACCTTATCAACAAACACTAGTAAGAATGTATCCATAAGGGCTTATTTAAAAGGTTTTACTCTGTATTGTTGTTGTAGTTCTGATGGTTAATGAAATCCATCAGATATTGCAATAAATTATCTATAAATACGCTGTATATGAAAAATTACAATAACAAGCATGCCAGCAGAAAGTACCTGCTTTCTATTGTGTGAGAATAGCTGTGTATATTGGAAACTGGAGGATACATGCAAACTGCATTACTAACTGTATTTCTTCTTTTTGTCCACTAGGTGTCACTACAGCCAAAGAAAATGGTATTAAAGCCAACAAGAGGCCATGAACCACTGTGAATCAGCCATGCAGACAGATAGCCACTCAACAGCCAGCACGGTGCCCAAAAACAGTCAAGCACAGTGCTGAGTTGCAATTCCCAGCACCTGCAATTGCAAAGAAACGAATGTTGTTCAACCAACATCTTGCATTTTTAAATATGCAATCCATATACCTAATGGATGAACTGGATAGGAATATTGTGATGAGTATGAGCGATAGGACTGCTGTGATCAAGTCACAGGAGAGCTGAGAGTATGAAGGTTTTTAACATGAGAATACAGTCAGTTAGCAGCTAAGAAACTGGAAATACTGGCCGAGCTGGAAGAAAGGAATCGCATGTGGCCAAAATCTTTAATCACATTTCACCATGGAGACATCGAGATTGGACTGTGTGCGCCTTAATAAATGGGGGCCTTTGAACACTCCGGGTGAACATATTGAATGACATTATATGTGAGCTTAAGGCTTTTCACGTGAATGTGCTCTTTTCATAAAGTGAGCACATTTCAGCTAATTAAAAACCGAAAAGAAAAAGGTAACAATGGTTCACATAAAGTTCCTGTCATGATGTTGTCTGGTGGTATCCAGTGAAGCACCAGCAATAATGTTGTCAGAAGCGATACTGGGTGTCGTCCTGTCCCTCCTCATCCTCCTGACTGTTGGTGGTAATGTGCTGGTGTGCCTGGCTGTCTGCATCTCTCGACGCCTCCGCTGCCTGACTAACTGCTTCATTGTGTCGCTGGCTGTGACAGACCTGCTGCTCGGTCTCTCGGTTCTCCCTTTCTCTGCCCTCCTCCAGCTCAACGGAGACTGGCCGCTTGGCCCGGTCTTCTGCAACTTCTACATCTCCATGGACGTCATGCTGTGCACCGCCTCCATCCTCACCCTCTTGGCCATCAGTGTGGACCGCTACCTGGCCGTGACCATGCCCCTGAGATACACCTCGGTGGTGTTGCCGTGGAGAGTTGCTGTGGCCATGGCGACCGTCTGGACAGTGTCTGTGGCCGTGTCTTTCCTGCCCATCCAAATGGGGTGGAACACCGTTAATGGGACAGTACAGAACCACGGGCCTTGGGCTTCAGAGAGGAGATGTCGTTTTGAGCTGAACAGACCTTATGTACTTACAGACTCTCTTCTCACCTTCTACTTGCCTCTGGTGGCGATGTGCTGGACCTACCTTCAAATACTTCGCATTGCACGGGCGCAGGCCAAGCGCATTGTCAGTGCCCGACCCACTTGCGTCACCAGTTACAACTGCAGGAACAATCCCTCCACTGCTACTACTGTGGTTTCCACTGTTACACTGGTGGCACTGCGGGAGCACAAAGCCACAGTGACGCTGGCAGCAGTCATAGGGGCTTTTGTGGTGTGTTGGCTACCGTATTTCATCCTGTTCACAGTGTTGGGCTTAAAGGAGCATCCAGACCCCAGCACAGTACCAGCATATCCCATTGTGTTGTGGCTGGGCTACGCCAACTCAGCCTTTAACCCTTTTCTCTATGGAGCCCTCAACAGGGACTTCAGGTCAGCCTACAGCCATCTACTGAGATGCCGATGTCCTATTTACAGTGGGTGGAAAAGTCGACGGCCATCTTCCACTGCAACAGCAGGTAAAACTGCATAAAGTGTGTAGGTCAAACTGCATAATTCAAGTTATAAGTTCCAGAATTAGTTTCTTTTAAGAGTGGACATTTATCTCTCTTTGTAGCCCGTGTGAATACATAAAACTGCATGCTCTCATTCCCAGCATCTCTGGTTTTTAATTTCTCCTTTCTTTCTTCACAACCCAGCTAGAGAGCAGCTTACAGAGGTGACTCTGCTGTGTGGCCACACCCCTGCCACCTGCAGGGCAGGTTTAACAGATCAAAACGTCATGCTTCAAGAAATGAACAGCAGGACGGACACAGCAACTATCCAGTTTGCAAATGGCACTGCTGCCACAGATGTCAATGGCAATGAAAGGTAAGCTATTATACATTGTGTATTTACATTATGCTTCATGAGGACGAATGGAAAATGTTGCAAAGAAGTTCACGTCACCAAGGAACTCAAAGAGTCATGACTCAGACCTCATCAAATATGAACCAGCTGCTTTAAAATGAGAGATACTTTAAATCCAGACTGAGGCAACAATGTTAACATTGAGTCATAATTAGATAAATATCATGCCATAAAAAAGAAACCTATAAACCTCTAATAAACCAAGAACAGGTCTTAATTGAGATTCCTGTATGTGACACCTTCCTCTCAGCACGTCTTTGCACTGAATGATGTATTCTGTTTCTGTCGTACTCTAAAACACAAAATCTGCTCAGGAATGTGTGTTTCTTCCCTCATCATTTTCATTGAGCCCAGGTCGTGCTGAGTCTGTGTTGGTGAGGTGGATGCTGTGCTCACTCTACAACCCAGAACCAGAATCCATCACCCTGAGGAGAAAGAGCAAAAGACAGACAAAAGATGTACAGAGATGTGCAGCCCCTCTATTTGGAAGCCACAGTAGAAACACCTACAATACACCATGTAAGTAGATGTACATACTGACGTCCCTATAGCTCCCACAGACCATGTCTGGCCCAAAACAAATGAACTGTGATACACAGATCCTAGCTGTGTCATCCACAGTGTATCAGGCCATATGGCAATATGCTCATTAGGCCAAGAAATTCGCTTTCAAGCACAGAGCAGATACATTATCCAGTTTCACATCCTGCTTTCATTCTTTGTTTGCATTTTGAGAGCAACATGGACTAATTGCTTTGATCATTTTATGTGTACATTTGCAAAGCATGAATTAGTTAAAGCAACAAAACAGGAAAAGCACGTCTTCTTTGTGATTAGCTATAAATTGTAATGACTCTACGGGACTACAGTACAGCAGCATTTCATACTTTCCTGCGCGCGCACACTCAATAAGCCATCTAATACAAAACAAAAGAGGTTTGCAAGTATGTTTCTCTATGCATTGGATGCATATGAGGGAATAATAGAGTCTCCCAATTTGTTGTCTAGTAATTATTTAACCAAATACAAATTCAACATAAAACAACACTTTCCAAAGTTTGCCATGTCAGCAACAGTAAATCAGTTTTATGAAATAAAAGAAGTGTACAAGATTTTTGTTATATTTGATATAGTCAGAGCTCAGTGGTTAAAAACAAACTAATGATGCTGAACAGCATCTTTAAAGAGGAGAAACTTTCACAGCATTCGGAGAGAAAGCTGTTATAACTTCATTCAGAAACTATCTTGAATTAGGGAAGGATGAGCAACAATACTGCAGCTGGTGGATGATCTTTTCTACAAAGCCAAGGAGGTTTAACTGTAACCAGGAGAAAGTATTCTTCATCGTCTTCTATTTTTTCAATTTTATATATTTAGTTTTAGACCTTTCCTTATTTGTTAACTTAATGCTGTGTTTTTTGATTTTTGTATTTAACTACAAATGGTATATTAATAGAAATTAATATTTCTGAAAGAGGTATTAAGTACTGAATGCAACAATGCTATTATGTGTACACAACTCATATAACATTTATGTGCAGTCTCGTATCATGTGTGATTGTTCATACAATCAAATCATCTCTACCAAAAGAAGGAGCTTCGCCACACACCCCATAATGGTGAAGTTGCATAAATGAATGTTTCTTTCTTTTGTGAATATTGTACACTGAAGGTGAGTAATTTGAGAAACCTTTTTTCTTTTTTTGTGTGTCTCTCTGTGTCAGAACTCACTCAAGCCATATTTTAATGAACAAAAATGGGAGGAAATAGGGATCTCAGCAACTCTACACCTCATCAGTAAGAATCAACTGTACACGCACAGCCGGCCTCCCAAGAATGAACAAATGATGATACACAACGGGGATGGAGCTAAAACTGAAGTTGTTTAGCACAGTTAGCACACTGCAACCAACCATCACACAGGGCGACATATGGCCCTAAAATGCTCTTGAGCTAACTGGATAGTACTGAAACTCTGCAGGACAGAAAGAGACCAGCCAATTAACTTGTTGGCCATCAATTTCATGAGCTGCTGGACATTTTTTTTTTTTTTTCATCCTGACTCAAGAGTGCACCCAAGTGGTAATTCCAAGTACCACAACTTAAACTGGGACAAAGTACATGGACGTTTAATTAAAAATGGACATTCCACAAAATCACAGAATGGGAGAAAAAGATAAATAGACTTTCATTACAGTTATCGTTGTGTTGAAATGTGTGACCTTTGAATGTGGAGCATGCAAAATAATGTCTGGTGTCGATTTTGAAGAATGAAGTCACCTTCAGATATTGCTTTTGTGTGGATCACTCTGTGATGTAATGTTGGCAAAGACATGTATTGAATCATACTGTAAATATAGCTTAGGACTGGAAAACAATGGCATCTACTGTTTCTCCACAATAAATAAATGACAACCATACAAATAAAAAGCAGCTTGTATAAAGAATACAATACACTGTATACGACCATCCTTAGAGGCAATAGAGACTAGTAAGCACGAGTAGGTATTATCATGTAGGATGATGCAGAAAATATGTGTGTGGTAAGGAACACAAATACATTGGAAGCAATTCATCACAGCTGTCAGCACACATTGCTTCAAACTATTGCAACGTTAACACTTAACCTTCTCCATACTTCAAGCTATTTCCTTTGACGAATGGAAGAGACATATATATATAAAAGTCCCCATTGTGGCGCCAAAACTGCTCTGACCCTTTGAGGCATGGACTCCACAAAAAGGCTCCCTGAGGTATCAGGCACCAAGACGATAGCAGCAGACCCTTTCAGTCCTGTAAGTTGTCAGGTGGGGCCTCCATGGATCAGGTATGTTTTTCCAGCACATCCCACAGATGCTCGATTGGTCCAAGTCAACATTTTAAACTCTTTGCCATGTTTCCTAAACCAATTTTTGGCAAGGAGTATCATCCTGCGGAGGGGCCACTGCCATTAGGGAATACCATGGTCTGCAGCAATAGGGGTGCTACGTGCCACATCTGCATCCACATAAATGACAGGACTCAAGATTTACTATGAGAACATTGCCCAAACCACAATGCTGTGGAGATAGCTCTGGCCATGAGGGACCCAAAAAACACACTGCCCATACCAGCTTGCCTTCTTCCCAAAGTGCATCTTACTGCCATCTGTTCCTACAGGAACGATTCATCAGTCCAGGCTGCCTCCTTCCATTGCTCAATGGTTCAGATCTGATGCTCACAAGTCCATTGTAGGTGCTTTTGGTGGTGGGCACTAATTAGCATGGCCAGTTTGCCCCAAACATACACTGTGTGTTCTATCAAAGCCAGTATTAAGGTTTTCAGCGATTTGTGCTAAAGTAGCTCCTCTGTGGGACTGAACCATACAGAACAGCCTTCGCTTCCCACATGCATCAATGAACCATGGGCACTCACGACCCTGTCACTGGTTCAGTACCAATAACTGCATACTGAGAAATCCCACCTGCCCTGCCATTTTGGAGATGCTCTGTCCTAGTCTACTCATCACAATTTGGACTTGTCAGAGTCACTCAGATCCTGATGATGCCCATTTTTCAAGCTTCTAACACAATAATTTGAAGAACGGAGTGCTCACTGGCTGCCTAATATATCGCACCCTTTGACAGGTAACATTGTAATGGGAAAATCAATGTAATTCATTTTACCTGTCAGTGGTTTTAAATTTGTGGCCGATCGGGGTTTATTTATGTGTGCCAGGTTTCAGTTGGAAACAACAGATTTTACAATCCATTCAACCATGTAGAATAATTTCTTTGACTTTTATGACCAGAACAGGTATTTCTTCAAAGCAGCTTGCCAGAATTTTTTTTATTTCTCATTCACCGACCAGTGAGTATAGCTCCACTCTGGCAATTGGCATTTGATGGATATGTTTAGGTATTTTTTTCCAAATCTGTCTTACTCAATACTTACATGCCATATGTACTCCATGCTTGCAAGGAAGGGACCCATTTAAAGCATAACTATACTGTATAATATGGAGGACAAAATACAAACCTTGTTCAATCACAGACGCTTCTGTAAAGCATAATTTGTGGAATTTATAGCAAGCAAAACAATGCAGTTAGATTTGGTGGAAAAAGCTGCTCTCTTTGAGGGAGCTCTCAAAGTATCTGAGCAGCAACAAGGGTTGTACAGGGAGAGTTACTCCCCAAAACACATAATGGTAGACAATCATAGACAGATATGAACATTAGAGCTTTGCAAAACAACAACAACAGTAAGCCTGAGATCATTTCAGGAGGAGGTTGATGTGGTGAAGGGAGCCTGGGAAGCATGCTAACATTAGGAATCAGTAGGGTAAAAGTGCAAACGAGATTTATAATGCAGTATACAACAGAGGCAAGTGTACCCCTGTGCTGTGTCGATTAAATGTCAAATGATTCAAAATTGTATCACCTTGTAATAACTGCACTACTTCTAGGATGAATAGTAGGTTAGCTGCTCTTTTTAAACGAACAGTCCAGATTTACTAAATTCAAATTGCAGGCCTCCCACAGGAACTCAGTGTAGCAAAAGTCCCTCCACCCTTCATTGCAATTATTCAAATCTTTTACTTTGCATGCTTGTTTAAATGCATGTTTGCATTAGAAACTCTTGTGTGCTGTGGATCGTTATCATGCTGGAATATTCCGTCTGTGCCAGGCTTTTGCAGACTGAGAGTCATCTTGTCAGCCAGTATCTTGATATATCAACAGGCATTCACAATGTCATCTATATGTCATCTCACAAACAACTGTTGCACTCATACAGCCCCATATCATCACATTCCCACCTCCGTGTTTCACTATCAGGACTATGCATTCATAGTGGTGGTCCTGATCAGGTTCAGACCAAACACGGGGTTCTCCATCTGAGCCTCACAAATTTACATTAATCTCATCTGACAAACTAATATCCCCCCAAACATTCATCAGGCTTCTTTTCTGATTCTTTAGCAAAGTTTCATCTTTCAAGCTTGTGTCAAACAGCAAGCAAGGACATTTTTTTGAACGCTGTCTAAAGAGGTGGACATTATACATTGTCTTTCACACTGTCTGAGCTGACAGAATCTAAGATTCCCATTGAGAACCCCTGTGCCTGGTCTAGGGCACTTGTCAGTCTGCTTTTCAGGGCTAAAATTGTGCAAACAGTACTATGGGATCATTGTAGAAGAACAACCACTTCAGCTCTGATTAGTAGTACTATAGTTTGTTCTATGTCATCCATTTCCTGCTAAGACTGTGTTTTGACTAGGGATGCTAATTCTAAACAATTAGCTTCACTCATAGTAACCCATTTAAACAATTAATATTCAATTAATTGTATACATGAATGAAATATAGTGGACAGTTGCAGGTAAAACCATTTTTAAACACACACACTTGATGTTGCAAAATCGGCTTGGTTACAATGAAGCTTGGAAGAAAAGATTAAGTAACACCAGGTTACCTGAATTATAAATCAAGTAGCAAATAATAATGACCTCACTAACAATTGCTCGTCTAAGACTGGAACCACAAAATCCAAAGTACTAAACTCAGTAAACAAGCTGCTCTCTTTCACAATAAAAGACCTTTAACAATATTAATCTCTTCACAGGCAGTTGTCAAAGTAATGCCACATACCTGATCTACATGATGGAGCGACTTGTTCGCCGTAGTTGATATTAGCCCAGCTGCTGGAAACAGCTGCTTTGCTCGAACAGATGTTTGCAAATACTGTTGCAGTGACTTTAGTTCAGTCCAGAAAATCTTTCATTATTTATTCCACTTCCAAAATGTAATTAGAAGAGTGTACTTAAGAGTTCTGTTGCTCCTAAATGTTAGGAGTCTAGTCAGTGTTAGCAGCTGACGGACGCTCAGCTCTCGACCTCTGTTAGCATTTGAAAAGCCTAGTTAACTTAACGTGAGTGTCCGGGAGCTAGCACAACCAGACAGCTGCCAGACACCTTTTTCCACAACTTTATACTGCAGAGTTTGCCAACACAACTGCCACAGTTAGTTGTAAGTTGCAATCGATTTATACACTCATATGATCCTTCAGCCAGCACACCTGTAACTGCATGTCATTAAACAAGAAGAGGCTCCATCTGGTGGTAAAACAAGGTACTACAGAAAATCTATACTACAATTTCTGACATGTATGTCCCTTGTCTTCTGCCTTATCAGGTAATATATTTTTCATTAATGAAATTATAAACACAATATATTAAAAACTGCAAAAGTTCTGCTGTTCACAGGTCATCTTACAACCATTTTAATGAAAATAGTCTAATTGGAAATCACAGGAATGCTCAGTTTAGTTACAGTGATCACATTTCTAACTTGTGTGTGAGTAATCATAGGTGCATTCACTTTTGTTGCATTTAAGTTCTACCTTAGGTAGTGTAGTGTAAATACAGAATTAGATTTTGATTGTTCATAAGTGGGAAAATGGTACTTGTCAACTTAAAAGTAATAACACAGTTGATGCAATTTTGAATCATTGAGCATTTAAATATTTATTGCATAGGGATGTACTCACCTCTTTTGTATACTGCATTTGTTTTTTACAGCACATTTACATAAAGTTGATAGGATGGCACTGGTCAGCTGGAAGCTGAGCAGATAAGGTCTCAGTAGGCAAGTGATATTGAGCATGAATGAACTAGCTGGACACAAAGAGTTGCTGTGAGCAGAATTGAGTGTTCTGCCTAAAATACCGCAAAGCTTCAATATGGTGACTCTGTAGCAGTCAGAGACTGAAATTATCTTTCTCTAAAGATATACATATCTCAACAAAGCTCACAGAGAAGGGTGTTGTGGGTCACCTTAGTTTGCAGAAGAGCCTCAGTACATTTTTATTTACTGTGAGCACAGCAAAAGTATATTCCAGTTCCCAAAACATTAGTCAGTTAGTTTTAGGTCAGTCTTAGCAATATTAGTTCTTATGCTGTGTCTTTTTCAAGGACTGCGTACGGGGAAGTTCGCTGAACAGGAGGGATGTAACCTTGCCTTTAGGAATCTTTGGCTTGGCAGTTTGTAGCTTTATTGCTGGTGTTGGGTCTTGGAAAAATACAACTATGCGACTATCAGATGTATCCCTGCAGCATGGCTCAGAAAGAAAACACAAAGAAGAAATTTCATACCTTGGCTTTGGCATCAGATTTTCACAGAAAAAGGAAGGACTGTGGATTTTCTCCCTCATCACTTACACTGAAGTAGTGCTAGAAGGCATCAGGAGGAACAATTATATTGAACAATTCTCTCTGTGTGTATATGGGAGGATTTGATTAATATATTAACACGGAAAAATCCAAATGTTTCATTTAAGTGTTTTAAAAGGACTTTTAATCTAAACTGGCTCACAGTGTGAAGAAAAAGACAGGCAGATACTGTAAATTATTCATTTAGGGTTTCCATGGCTGAGAACGCTAAGGTTGGTTAACATCTGTAAGAGCTGCTCTCATCTATACTCTATCCTCTCTAAATCAAATTGATTATACCTTTTTTTTCCTCCTTTTTGAGTCATTCTAATCGTACATAAAAATCACGTGTCCCCTGGTAATTCTGGTCACTTGCTACCCTTCTCCTTGTCTCCGTCTGTATTTTTTTCCCAGAGTGACCACTGACAGCTCAAACCACATGAAAACCATTCATCATTGCTTTTTTAACATCAGATTAATGTGGTGAAAACAGAACACATAGACTCTCTTTCTGTCACCGATACACACATGCGCACACAGACACAAATACAGTACCCACACCCGACCAGCTCCGTATAAGCTATCAATCAAAGATATTGTCATTATTCAACTGTGTCATCGACAAGCCCCTTTTCCTTCTCACTCTCCAGTCGGTCTTTCTCGTTCTCCCTTTTTCTTTTCTCTCTATTCCCTCTCTCTCTCCCTTGCACTCAGAGGAAGAGAGAGAGCATCATGAATCATAAATCTTATGAATGCCATCTAAAGACTGCTCAGCGCTATGAGAAAGAGAGATGATTGATAGACGTTAGTGACTGTGGCGAAAGCAAAGAAGATGGACAGAAGGATGTAAGCAGCAACACCGAGGTCAGAAACTGCAGTTCAGGGGTCAAACGTATCAGAGCAGGCGCAATATGGCAGAGAAGGAAGGAGAAAATGTGGGGGGGGGGAGATGAGAAGTAGGAGGGGAGGGAGTAAATGGTTGAAGGGGAAAGGAGAGAGGAGGGAGAGGAGGAGGAAGAGGAGGAGGAGGGTATGGGGGATGCTGCCACAGTGAGGCTAAAGCCATAACTCATCTTTTATTAAAAATAATGAAAAAAACTTAATGAGTTAATAATATCTGGAGAAAGAGATAGGGAGTGAGACAGAGATGGAGGAAGGGACAGGAGGACGGAGGAAAGGAAAGAGAAAGGAAATAAGGAGAGAGGAAAAACGCAAAAGAGAACAGGGTCAGCGTGCGTCTCCTTTTCGCTCTTTGGTCATTTATTCCACTTTTTCAAAGTTCACTCAAGATTCATTAGACAGACAGGGACAATCAGGGCGATCCCCCTCTTTCTGCCGACCTAAATCCCAAAGCCTGCTTGGTAATTAAAGGCACTTAACAACCAATTAACAGTGATGAGCTAAATTAGCAGGATATTGTCTCCTTTGACTAGGCTACTGCATTACCAGTGTATTGAAACAGCGATGAGCAAACCTCAGTGGTCCGCGTTTGCATGTAGGCAAATGACGGATTAATTACTATTAAAACATCAGCATCTTAATGAGCTCCGAAACAATTAGAGAGGTCGTTAGCGTGTGGAGAGGCGGCTGAGAGCAGGAGAGGAGGGAAAGGGAGAGTGCGCAAAAACAAGAGAGAAATCTTCATTGGGAAGCAATACTGATTAAATGGACGTACGGTCGCACTCATCGCCCAATATCCACGGACTTATTAAATACATGACATCACCATTTGTCTTTTCTACCATCAAGCTACTTTTTCTCCTGCCATTATATTTCCCCCCTTCTTCTCCTTCTTCTTCTTCTTCTCAGGCTTCCCCCCCCTCCTCCAACTCTCTGCCTCCGCTCCGTCTCTCATAAAAAGCCTTTTTCTTGCTCTTCCACTGCTTTCTCCACTTTCTGCTTTTTAACTCCCATTTCTTCCTTCCCTCCTTTCATGCTTGGGGGGGCACAGTCCTGTGAAGGAATTTAATATGCAACTTTTATATGAGAAACCAATCGCATACGTCTGGGTCTATTGGGCTCGCAATCTATCGGCCCGGACGGCTAATGCAATAGAGAGAGCCGGGGCTATTTATCACACAGGGAGCTATCTTTTCCTCTCTCTCTCTCTCTCCCACTCTGCCCTCGCTCTCTCTGTCTTTATTCAAGCCCAGATTCCTGGCTGCCACTAAATCAGGCCAACTATGAGCTATGGCTGCCCAGAGGGCATCTCCTCTTTTTATGGGAGGATTTGGATTTTGTATCTACTGGTTCCTCAGTGGTCGTTGAGACTGTGCTAACGGAAGCTATAAACATTCAACAAACAAAGGCAACAACTTAACTGTCCCTCCATCCCCCCCTTCCCCCCCTCCTCTAGCTGTAATGATGTGTACAGATATATGGAAGGATGCGTAAACCTGATGAATAAGAGATCATTTACGGTGATGCTGCAAAAGATTTGCTGTGCGCGCAGACGGAGAAGGAAGAAACGCGCGCAAAGATTACGCCGGCACAGACATATGTACACGTCCTATAGTGTTATGATAATATGCTATAATTCACACATTATTACTAATACTGTTCACACGGAGGAACAGCAGCAGCAGCAGCAGCAGCACAACTTGGAAAGTTTCCTGCTGAAAAAACAAAAGTGACAGCGTGCGGAGGACGCTGCCCACCTGCAGCAATTAAAATGCCTCGGAAAACCAAATTCATTTCAACAAATTAGCCACATTACTGGCCACTGTGTAATCGCTGATGGCAATTAATAAGAAATTAGTCACAATCAGCCCTATATTAACATCTCACCCAGGGGCCGCGGTTGGAAATTAATAACCGGAGATTCATCTCTCTTACTGTCTCTCTGGCTCTCTCTCTCTCTCTCTCTCCCTCACTCACACACACACACACACACACACACACACCTACGCCCACCTATATTGTTCATGAATCACCTCTAAGACACTGATTTTTTCTATGTGGATCGCCTCATATGATCTGCAATCTGCTCATGTCAGCTAGCCAGCTTCCTCTTTACCAGGGTGTGAAAACCCCCTGAAAGAGTGTGTGTCTGTGTGCATGTGTGTGTGTGTCTGTGTGTCTGTGTGCATGTGTGTGTGTGTGTGTGTCTGTGTGCATGTGTGTGTTTCCTCACCAGCACAATCAACACATGTGCTGTGTACAGTTAGTGAACCTACAGTAAATATAGAGATATACTTTTACTATATGTCTGCGTGGTGTGTATTGTATGTGTGAGAGAAAGTGTGTATGCGTGTGTTGTCTGAGGTGCTACACAAATGGGGAGGGGGCATTGGTGGAGACTGAGCCCGCCTCTAGGGGTCCTCACACCAATCAGCAAAGCGCACCAAGAATCAATTAACACCAGTGGGAGGGGGCAGAGGCTATGGCAGCATACACACACTGTATACACACAAACACACACACACACACTGTCCGCACGCACACTGCCCACACACATGGTACTGTCTGAGGAGATATCCATCAGATCACACACTGCACAATATGCCAATGTGTGTGTGTGTGTGTGTGTTTGTATGTGTGTGTGTGTCTTTGAGCGTGTGTGTCCCTATCCCAGTGTGCCCCGGTCTCTCATGGTGTGAGGTTGGGGAACAGATTGGGGGTCAGCAGGGGGGTCAGGCCAGGGTCACCCCCCGTCTGAGTCCTGTGTGTGTGTGTGTCAGTGTGTGTCGATCTGTGTGTGTGTGTGTGTGTCTGTGGAGCGAGGCCTGACCACCACGTCCAGGAGCTCACTGGCAGGCACAACTGAATAAGATTGATGGTGTTGATTCATACTACGAATTCATTGCTCCGGCTGAATCCACAGAGAATAAATACATCCACAGAAATTATGAAGCAAGGGACCAAAATGAGTATCTCACATTTCATATTCCTCTTTCACTCTTTCTCTTTGTCTCTGTTGTGTGTGTCTCTCTCTCTCTCTCTTTGTCTCTCTCTCTCTCTCTGGTGTGGGGGACAGCTGCTGGCTACATGAAAACCATTCATCATCGCATCTTTACCATAAAATTATTGACAGAGGAGGAGGATGAGGAGCTATATTGGCTACAGTTTACAAGGTTGGACAAAGAGAAAAGTCAGCCGTCTGTGAAAACATGACAAGTCGAATTAAGAGGAAACAAACGGCATTCCAAATGTTTTTGGGACGCTGTAGATGCCCAGCTAAAAAAACGAAAAAAAAAAGTAGAGAGGCAGAGAGAGGAGACCGAGAAAGCAGGACAAGATATTCCCGCCCCAACAGACAAAACCAGAAAGGCCAAATAAAGTGATCAAAGAGTGTCTACCATTTGCCCATGAACGTTCCACTGCGAAACCCCACCTCTTTCCTCTTCCTCTCACTCTACACATTGCCGTCTCCATCTGTTAGCCCATTGCACTCGTCCGTCCACTACCCCCCCTTATTCGTTTCCTCTCCTCCTCTGCTCCTCTCTGGCCTTCCTACCCTCGGGGAGGTAAGGTGATCTCCCTGTGCTGGTGTAAGTGACTGGTATTAGTCTCCTTCTCTGTCTGTCTGTTTGATCCCGGCACTAATGACTCCACAGGGACTGGGGTCTGATAATGGGAAATCAATATAGAGAATAGCGCTCTGGAGTGGCCTCACTTAGCTCTCGCTCTTTCACGCCTCACAGCAAAGTGCCTCTGTGTATCCATGTGTGTGTGTGTGTGTGTGTGAGGAGGGGCATAGTGCAGAGTGTGTGTGTGCCGAGGAAATCCACTCAAGTATTTAAATGTGTTGGCCTATTGCCTGGTGCATGTATGAAACACATGCAAGTTTTTGTGCTCATGTCTGCTGCACGACTTCTGTAGCTTTTGAGACATTATCAAGGCACACTCGATCATATCAAAGGTACTGGTCAATTTACATTTTTGAGGTCATCCGGCAGTGAAATGCATGCGTGGCTGTGTATATCCGAGTGTGTGTGTCTAATCGGTCACACTGCGCCTGGGGCAAGACAGGTGGGGCTGGTGGCATGAGGCTGGTGCCCCCCCACACCACCCTGAGGGGCCAGAAGGCCCAGCGAAGCAGGGGGCTGGAGTAGCTCCCTTTGCCAGGCACAAGAGCACTATGGCTGGTGGCAGCTGGTCCCCTGTCCCTCCCTCCCCTGCTCCCCTGCAGGAGCACCCTGCAGGCAGGCAACAGGAGGGGTGAGGAGGTCAAGAGGCAGGAGAGAATGGGTGGAACAGCGGCGACATGCAGCATAATCGGCTTTTATGAAGTGGAGAGGACACAGACAGAGGGAGACGGGGAAGCACAGCTCTGACACAATGCAGCTGACTACAAGCAGTAATGAATTAACACATTAGCGCCACGACCAGGGGCGTTCAAGACCACTCAGCTGCTCTTATACACAAACACGCTCTGGCACGCTCCCTCTCCGACACACACACATAATAAATCAGTCATAAGTCATTAAAGCAAGCAGGAACACACTCACTTATTAATTACATCAGTCATTTTGTCAACGGCACATCCGTTGAAAAGCTACCAAGAATGATCAGAGACTAAAAAGCAGAGAAACTTTTACTTAGCACTCAGAACAGATGAAGCAGAGGTTAACTCTCAAAGGCGCACAGACACAAGACAATGCTACAGGAATCCTCGTGTCCAAACTCAAGCCATGTGTTCAATTATCATCAGCCCCAAATGATCCCCATTAATGCTTTAACTCTTTCTTTCACATCTCAGTCTTAGCCATCCATCCTGTTTCTGCTCTCGTCCATCCCTATAATTCACGTCTGTGCGGTTACTTACTTCCCTTTCTCACTCTCTTCCTCCCTCCCCTCCCCTCACCTCTCCCTCCCTCTCTCCCTGACTTTTAACCAGCGTGAAGAGGCAGCCATGCATTCAACCATCAGACAGGCTAACATGGTCTGCCCTCACACACGCACACACACACACACACACACACATCCAGAGCATATTGTTCCTCAAGTGTAGCAAGAATGCAGTGTTCACTGAAACAAACATCCAGCCTAGCAGGGGATCTTTTTGTGGTTTAGTTTGATTCCTAATACTTGCAAATAAAGCTTACTTGTATACAGGCAGATCACACTGAAGAAACTCACTCTGTTAGTTGTCGTTTGACTCCAGAAAATACCAAATAATCCACCAGAACATTTCTATAATCAGCTGCAACAACATTTTTTAAAAAGGCTACATTCTCAGTGTCATCTGTCTTTTAGGGAAATATGAAATATCTCCCCTCCAATAAAGAGAATCTTTTGGGACTACAAGCTTCATATTTGGTAATTGAAATCCTTTAATATCTACCGAGCCATATAACTGACATTTACAGTGACATTTTACATGGTTTATCTGCTTTTTAACTGTCTGGCAGATTAATTGTGTTCACACATGAGTACAGAGCAGTGCACCAGTGACAGCCCAGCGAAGATGATGGTCCTGACCGGGTCCCTGATGGGGGATCCCATTGCTCTCTTCTCATCCAACAATCCCACTGAGCATGTCAATATGAAACACAATCCCCCCCTCTCACCTCCCTCCCCACACTGGGGCCAAGCAAGGCAATCCCTCCCGTTAGAGACAAGACAGGCTTATATTGATAGGATGAGTCTGCGTAACTGCTGCATCTGTGCGCAAAAAAAAAAAAAAAAAAAAAGACGCATGGCGTGGGTATGGAGAAAAGTGTAAATTAGACTAAATCAAGTCTCTCAACAATAAAACACATTTTCACTATATTGCGCTCAATGTAAGCGTGATTTACTACACGGCTTGTGTTGTATGTGGGCTGAGGGAGAGCGGGCCGTAAAGCATTGTTTACCCAACTTTAAAAAATCCCCCGCTTTGTAAATGTTGTCAGATGGCCGATGCCAGTGTCTTTCAGCTTAATACTACCTATATTAAATAGTTTAAATATTTCATAAGGGCGGGTTTTTTTAGAGCGAGGGAGGGGAAATCGTTAGCTGCGGTAAAGTTTCATTAACTGGTCCCCATTTCGCTGCGAGGCAAACTCATCTCCTCTTATTGTAATAAAACAATCTCTCTCTTTCTCTTGGTGCCGCTCTCCACTCATCTCCCCTCTCTCTCTCCCTCCGCCGCCTCTCTCCTTCTCTTTTACATCATAATAATACACTACATCCCCTTTAAATGCACTATTACTTACCGCTGCCTTTTCATATTGTAACATCACGGGCACTTTAGCGACAATATAAAAGCGTGTCATTCATTATTCAGAAGCAGCCGGCCTCGTCCCCCCTTTTAAAAAGTCAGGCGCGCTGCTGAAATTGATAACGGCGAAGAGACGCGCAATAAAAACGCAGCCCCCGGGTACCGAGCTGCAGCCCAGACCCCCGATTATGCAGATCAAGTGGTAATTTCTCAAACAAATCGCACTCTTTCACTCTTTTGTTGTCGTTTCTTTTTGGACTTTTGGAATCAGGGTGTCAGCTTTCATATTGCCTTTGGAGAAAAAAAGAAAAAAAGAAAAAAAGAGGATTGATGTGTGCCTTAATTGTTCATGTGGGTTGTAGGTTTTTTTTCCAAAGACAGCACCTAAATATTTTGGCCTCAACGAGATAACCTCAAGGCTGCTTTTTAATGGACTCTTGGCATTTTTTTTTTTTTTTTTGGGAGGGGGGGTACATTTTCTGATGTAACCATGAAGCAATGACGCTCACAGCATCAATAAATTCATAAAAGCTGGCAGGAGGACGGCTGAGGCTTCTCCTGGTGTGTGTGTTTTTGGATAACCGGTGTCACGGTGGTCAGAGCTAATGTGTCATAAGCACTCATAATCATTGGATTACAACAGATTACTAACACCTAACATCTGCAACGAGTGGGACCCCTTCTGCTCCACACAGGCTTGGAGGGACTGCCTTCACTCCGCGTTGTGGAGTCTGGATAAACGCAAAAAAAATTATTAATTTTCATGAATCAGTTATTCAGCAGTTACTGTGGTCCAGGTGTGAGTCAGCCTATAAAAAAGAAAAAAGAAAGAAAGTGGTCGTGCAATGAAGTGGAGCTGGATACGTGTTGTTTTCTATTCAGAACTTCGCCATAAAAGAAATTATTTTTGCAAATGTCATCAAGACAAACATAAAAATGTCTGAAATGATGACAGCTATAACAGACCAATTCTCCCCCATCAAAAGCCACCGGTGAGCTCACATATGGCGGGGTGAAGCAGCCAACACTCAGAGTCTGTCCATATTGCCAAACAAACACCTCGGGCCTTGTCCCATCTCATATTGCTTCATAAGACTTTATTGTGAGAAGGCGAAGTGTGGCTCCTTTTTAAAATATATATTACAAGTACAACACTATCTTTGCATTTCCATTTGATTTTTCTAACTCGTGACCTCACCAATTGGAATTCAACAATTGCAATTGTCTCACAATAAGACTTTTCATGCAGTTTAACATATACTATCAATAAATTCCCACTGCAGTTTCTTAAATAATTGATTGTGTTTACAAAAACACTAATGCTCTGACAATTATAGCAAATACCCTGCTTTTTTTTTCCCCCTCCAAGAACACGTTAAGCATAAAATAAAAATAAATAATTTACATAATATAATGTAGACATTAAACCACGCGAATTCAAAAACGGTGATTAATTAAAAGGTTGAGGGGGCGAAACGCCAACGAATCCAAACCCCAGTGTCAATAAATGAATACGTTGGATACTAGTTCGTTAAAGTACTGTAATGTGATAGCTCTAAAAAGCCACCTGCCGCATCTAAACCCGACGCGCATTTGTCTGTCCATGAGACAAGTTAGTGAAAATGAGATTACCCGGTCACTTTGGGCGCCTGTTACATTGAATCTGAGCGGTTAGCAGCTTCCAGAGCCCGGACACTTTATCTGAAGTAGCCCGTGGCTTTCCCTTGTCAGGTCATTTAATGTGGCACTGGCTAGCAGGAACAAATAAGGCCACGTAATGCTTTGCCAAGCTCAATAGGTGCTGCTGATTCTGCCAATGTTCAATAAGGCTGCTGTCTTTTTATTTTAAAGAGCGACGTGATGGCTGTCGTGTCATGAATTAGCTGTGCGTAATTACGCACCGGGTTGCTATTAAGAAGGATTTATAATGTGTTTTTTGGATTTCACAAGCTCGTGTTTCTTGAAATATTTAATTAAAAACGGTTGAAATTGATCTTTAGAAGTTAATATTTTGCCATTATTTTTTTCTATACCAACCATACAAACTAACAAAACCTTACATGTCTCTTAACCTCCAAGAACATCACTATGATTGCTCTGCGTTACGATTGTAAATTTCATGCATCATGAACACTAAGAAACAAATTTATTCAGTCGAGTTTTTACATTAGAGTCCAACATTGTGCAAGCGAAAATCGAAGACATGTATTTAAAAATAGATCTTAGAATCTGATTATAAAGCAATGACAAAGTGAGGGATTCAAGTTTAAAAGAATATAAACTGAGGCCAATATTTCTTATTATTTGTCTCCTTTATAATATAACCACGCAAAAACAGTCGACATGCTATAAAGCACTTTTTAGTAGCTTTTAACTTGTTCTCGTATTATTTCTGCACATTCCACATGTGACCAATGATAAAGATTGAAGAGGTGACAGCAAAAGGACAAATGATGAGCTCTTTGTGTCTCGTCTGAGAAGTGGGGATGGGCAGCAGCATCACATCGTCAAACTCCAAGTTATGTAAAAAGTTTTTACATCTGATATTATTTCACGACAAAACTTATAAACCTGCCTATTCTGAGAGTATTTCTGGATGTAAGCAGAACGCTGACAGACGACTGACAAAATGTAATTTAGGTGAAATAATAAAATTTATCGCCAAAAAGCAGAGAACCCTGGTCTTCCTCCCTGGTCCGATTTTTTTCAATATGCCATTTAAATGTTCATGGAGTTATGCTTCGCTTCTTACTCTCTATTAGAATTACAGCAACGTCAAATGAAATAGTCACTCACGGGGCATGAAAACGCCATATCTTAACAAATATATATCAAACACGTTGATGCCCGTGGTTATGGGAAATCTTGATTATTGTGCCAAATCGTGGGCCTACCCCCACTGACATTCAATCAGTCATTCCGGTGCCAGCCAATGAAAGGTGGAGAGGGATGGAGGAGGACGGAGCTGCTAGACGGAGCGTTTTGACGCGCTGAGAGGAGGACAGAGCGTCACATCTCTCCAAACGCCCATCAAACTTTCACCACAGCCTGTAGAGAAGACTCAGTCCTCTGAAAGAGGCCTGTTAGAGACAACGAGGACGCGCTGGATTCTGACCATACGGCAGGACAGCGATGGAGACACTTCTGATGATGACTTTTGGTACAGTTTGACCCTACTCTGAATCCCCCCCCTGAAAACACCTTGTTCAGTTTTCTTGTCCTTTTTGCGAAAGAGCGAGGGATGGAGCAAGCACCCAGCGCGCCGAGCCCTCCTCCAAAACCGGCCCAACACGAGCCCATCAGCTTCGGCATCGACCAGATTCTGGGAGCCGGTACGGAGCCGGAGAACGTGCGCACGGCTGGCAGACAAAGTGGATCCGATTTAAGCAACGGGGACGGTTATTACAGTTTAGGAAGCCCGGCTGGGGCCAACGCGTCCTCGTACACCGCGCTTTCTATCTCCCTCTCCGGTATAATGCCTCCGGTGGAGGCTTCAGGTTCGTACGGAGAGAGCAGGAGTCTGGGCAGCCGAGGAGTGATTCGAGTTCCTGCTCACAGACCCGTGGCAGCCCCGGGACCCCCGGCCCCCGTCCAGAGCGCCGTTCCTGGGTTTGGGGGATTGTGCTTCCCCTGGATAGGAAACAGGTTCGCCAAGGACAGAATATCAGGTAGGCCAGCTGTTAGACCTAATGAGTTCCCCTCATTAATATTTTATTATGTTTAAAACCATAGTAATGGCTGCTGGAGCATTGAAAAGCAAACTCTTGTGCCAAATATTTGTCAAAGCTATTCACAGCCAACTAAAATGTTTTCTCCTTAATTATCAAAACGTCAGAAAACATTCAACACGCGGAGAAAAAGGCTTTTTTAAAATAATGGAATATCAGACATTTACAGTCCGCTGCTTGTGAGCGCGTTGCTGATTTCACTTCAGGAGTTTAATATTTAATTTCTAACACTTGTGGTTCACGCAGACAGATACTTTATGGTGTCAAATCAAACAGCAAAAACATGGTCTTGAGGCAATTTACATCTCTAGTAAAATAAATAAATATATATATATAAAAACAAAAGTGATGTTTTGTGTTAATTTGAAGATAAATAAGAATAATCTGACTATTAATCTGTAAAATGATTTATTTTAGAAGTCATAAGGAAAAGGGAAATGTGGTTATGAAAAAATAATAATTAAAAAAACCTGCAATAAGTTCTCTGTATTTACCAGAGGTGAAGATGAAGCGTTTTAAAGTTGAAACATTTGATCACGCAGCCTGTTTCATTGAAGATTAATAGAAGCCTCTATTAGCAAAGGCCTGTAACACAGCAGGGAACATATAAGAAGATATGGAGTAAATAGGCCAAAGGGCCTGCTGACCTTTCTGTAATTACCAGAAATGTACCTGTAAACGTCGAAACAACGTTAGTATTTATTAATTCTCTGTTTGGAATACTTTGGTTCGACTCTTCTTCCACAACAAATATCCTCTCACATATCTCACATGTGGCCCTCCATGAACAGGGGACTGTTGTCAAACAGGGCAGATATATCTGAGACATATGGCCTTGAATTTCCATACAGAGTGAGGGCTGAATTGGTGTGTTTGGTGCTGCGTAAGATCTTTTCTCACACTTACCGGTGTATCCATGTCTCTCCTCCCTGCAGCGGCTCTGGTGCCGTTCGCCGTTACGCGGCGGATAGGACACCCGTACCAGAACCGGACGCCTCCCAAACGGAAAAAGCCTCGAACATCCTTCTCCAGAGTTCAGATCTGCGAGCTGGAGAAACGCTTCCACCGGCAGAAGTATCTGGCCAGCGCCGAGCGGGCAGCTCTGGCAAAGAGTCTGAAAATGACGGACGCGCAGGTTAAAACCTGGTTTCAGAACCGCAGGACCAAGTGGAGGTTGGTATGGAAAGTTCTATTCCAATCTGTCACCAGTAATTCAGAACATTGCACTCAGAAAAACTGAGAAACGGTAGCTTTCTTCTAGGAAGAGTTCCATCTGTTTAAAACACACACTTTTCCAAAAAAAATCAAACTTTCCTCCTTAGCAGATGACCCTGCGCGTAATTTCCTGTTAAATGACCCCATTAACACGGAAGAACAACAAAAAACACAAACTAAAATACAATTTTAAAAAATGCGAGCAGCAGAAAAATAAAATTTAAAACCAAATTGTAGTTTTATTCAGCATTTGTTGGCGTTTTCCCTTTTCCCCTGAAATATAAAGACATTTTAGCTCTAAACTCGACAATTTGTATAAATTTAAGCCAGAATTTATTTTCTTTAAAAACCTCCAAAATTTAGCATGAATAAAAAAATACGTCTCATCAAAAGTATCTTTAATTTTGTTTATTTTTATCCCTCACACACATCCAACCTTATCTTTGCATCGCTCTATCCATCCCTCCTCATGCCTAGAATTTACCGCTGCTGCTGGTCCATGCAGCCTACAATCATTTGAAAATTTCTACACTCTTTTTTTTTCCACCACTGTCTTTTCTTCGTACATAACTCGTGTTTTTATTCATCTGTTTAGAAATTGTATTTTTTTTCCCCTCCTGTCATCTTTCAGGAGACAGACAGCCGAGGAGAGGGAGGCGGAGCGTCAGCAGGCCAATCGCCTCATCCTGCAGCTACAGCAGTCCGCCCTCCAGAAGTCCCTCAGCGAATCAGCGGTGTCGGATCCACTGTGCGCCCATAACTCCTCCCTGTACGCGCTGCAGAACCTCCAACCCTGGGCCGAGGACAGGGAATAGAGACCGGACACCACGCGGTAACCACTGAGCATCCTCCATGATCCCTGGGAGGATAAATCAGTTAAATTAGGCCTACAAAAGGACAGTGGGACTTACTTTGATCCTAGTTGTGGAGAAGAAGAAGAAGAAAAAAAAAAGTGTGACCACAGAAACTGAAGAATGGATCACACCTATTTGAGTGGATGGTTGTGAAAGTGGACCTGAAATGATGGTGAGTGAAGCCATCAGAAACTTTGTTGGACCAAAATTTTTGCAGCTCTGGAACAGCAGGAGTTTTCAAATGCAAAAAGGAAGCTGTGTTTAAAAAAAAAATATTGTCACCCTGTTATTGTTCACTTATGCTTGTACACTTATTCTGTTTATTAGAATAAGAGGAGAAAGAATTGTACCCTATAGACCTGATGGAGGTCATTAATTCTCCACAGTGAGACACAAGATTCAGTGTTTTGTGAAGGTGTTTTCTCTCACGCAACCATCTCCTTATTCTGAAACAGACTTGGCTCTGTTTTTTTGTTTGTTTGTTTTTAAAGGGGAGGCACACCAGCTAAATAAAGGCAACAGCTACACCTCAACACCCGTACAACTTGCATTAAAATGTGTTTATAAGATTTAAATAAATCTCCTGCTCTGTTTTATGAAAATAGAAAACAAAAACAAACAGGCAGATAAAAGATGATGTAGAGATTTTGTTAAATATAATTTTGCCTTTAGATCTTATGAATAAATGTACTCACTCCAAGTACAGTACATACACAGGTATGTTACACCACCTTGGCCCCTACACGATGACACCCAAATGTTACACTATTATGGGGGAAATGCTATTGTGAGCAGTAATAAAAGAAAAACAGATATCAGGATTAGTGAGGAGAGATGAAGAAAATATGAAACAGGCTGTAAGTTGGGTAATAAAGGGAGTGATGCATGTTCAGTGACGGTGGTGAAGTTTTTTCATATGCACATTATCATGCTTTATTTGTGGGCCGCGTCCTTTGGGATCGAGGCACTTTTTGTACTTTCATTGTATATGTGTAAATAACAGCATAAACTGTTCATGTGACCCCTTTTGCTTATACTCTTTATGATGCACCATAAAAAAAAAATATTTTAATGTTTTTAAACACACCATTATTATAAGGTATATAAATGGAAGAAAGAAAAAAAATGTATGGAGCGACAAGGTGAAAAAGAATAGCAGATAACGGTTAATTTTTATTTCTTGAAAAGTTTATTGATAAATATAATGATTTTATACAATATTTCAATACACACATTATTTCATTCTGACAGTTTTAAGTGTCTGTCTGTATGCCTGTCTGTCTGTCTGTCTGTCCGTCTTCCTGTCTGTCAGTCTGTCTAGAAGTAGGTCTGGGTACATTTAAGAGCTGCAACACATCTTAGCAATGTTTTATTTTTTTTTCTACATTATTGGTAGCACAGTGAGTGGGCGTGACAGCAAATCATTTATTAATCTGTATTTTTGTCCTGCTCAATCTTCAAAAACAATGGCTCTTGTTTAAAACATGGCTTCCATTCCTCCAGAATCAGTGAAAAGGTCTTTACTCTCGTCTCCCGTGTTATTTCTTTCGCCTTTATCTCCCTCCTTTCCCTCACAGTGAAATGTTGGTCGCTCCGAGTCAACGTTTTTTTTTTAACAGACAGAGGCGAAGACGAAACTCTCCTCTCTGATGTCAACAAGATGAAGCTGCATGCTAGAATAAATGACACTTTAATATTCAGGCTAACAGGACCTTTACGTCAGGACACCACACACACACACACACACACACACAAACACATGCACGGCCCCGTATTGTTCTCCATCTGTATGCAGGCAAACCTCGACATGGGCTCTTTATCTAACAATGAGTGTCAGGTAGAATAGTTACAGAGTTAAATCCAATCGGACAGAAAGACAGACAGGTAGTCAGAAGCGCAGACGGACACAGAATGAATCCAGACGGTGAGAAGAAGCCACAGATACAACAGTTAAATATCTACAGTCAAGTCGTTACAACACTCAGACACTGATCGACAACACTGGAACACACAGGAGGTGCCAACAAGGCTCTTGAAGACTGTTGCAAGCTGCCACGAAACGCACGACTGTCGCAAGCAGGCTGAGTTCAGCTCAGCAAACCGTTACTGGCCTGGTTCGGAATTTGACTGAAAACAGATGAGGTGACTCTGTGAGATGCTGACTCGGAGCTGGACTCTCAAATTTGACCAGTTAGCAAGGAGTTGGAGTATATTGCCACCAAGTTTTTATGGCACACACACTAAATATGCTGTAGGCCTCTGTCTTAGCATGCTTCACAATATTGCTCATGTTCGTTGTGTTGAATTCATGATGAAAACAGCTATTATTTAAGCTTCTAATGACCGCACTGTGCGCTTGGTTGATCTCACTGCTAAGCTGCTTTTTAGGTATTTCAGTCCCGCTTGAAAACAAAACGTGAGGAAGGAAGTATTTACATAGTGGCGTGAAGTACACAACAGCAACAAACGAGGGAAGATGAAGACAAGGTAAATGGTCACACAAAGGTCAAACGAAGTCTAAAGGACTTCTTCCAAAAACCAGTGATGGTTTGTCGCCATAGATTTGTTACAGTAAGATGCCCTCCCGGACAGTTTTTGTGGCAAACTGTCGCACCCGAAGTGACAAGCTCCTTGTTTCTCCTTCTCTCACAAGTTAAGCTGTTCCCTTTTTTCTTGCAAATTCACATTCGCCTCTCCTTCTCTTTCTTCTTCTTTGTTGTGGTCTCTGTGCTTTCGTCTGTTGCACCGTCTCAATCGTGTTTCTCGACTAGATGACATTTTCAAAGAGCTGTAGAGACCTCATGATGTTTTCGTCCTGTGCAAAGAAGAAAGTAGATTAAGAAGTTGACTGAGAGGAGAAAGTCTTCCAACAATCACCTTTTAATTCATTTTACTGTCCACCAGGGGGCAGTGAATGGCCATAAAATGTTAATCTCCTCGCAAACAAACTCACTGATAAAACATGATAGCAAAGACCATAATTAATAGAGAGTATAGTAAGACCTGCAAAAGTGGGAAGCCTTTAGTAAATAGTAAAACTATTTTGATTGTGGTGATTCTTTTGTGAAGACATTTTGACTCGTCACTGTTGAAGTATACGTGACACTGAGACCTTTCAATTGGTATTCAGCCATTACTGATGTTGTTATTTATACCCCTGCTTTTCCTATGGTGCCATCTCAAATTATCCTCAGTGAAAAGAAGATTTAGTAAAGTTATGTTGATCCTGAGGATTAATTAAGACAGAACAGAAGATTAGAAGAAAAACTGAGGTACCTCTTGACAAGAAAGGATGAATTCATCAAGAGTGACCACACCGTCTCTGTTTTTGTCCATTTTCTGTAGACAGAAGTGTACATTAAGTCAAGGCAGATGTGTCATTGAAATGCAATTTGTAAATAAACATCTAAAATATGGACACTTCACTAAGATCAGTAGCCTATCCAGTGAGATCACTATCACTGTGTTAGTTCTTCCAACTCATTTGTTACTCAGCCGGTTCCTTAAATTCTTCTTGCAAGTTTTTGTTTGTTTGTTTGTTTTTACTTTGGTTTGCTCTTAACCCATGATGGATACAGCTGCTCAAGTGGATTTATTTGTTTCCTGCTGTTGCAATTTCTAGAAATTTTGCAGTGTTCAACAGATGCATCCTTGTTCGGCAAGTCGCCTGGGTTTGTGCTGTTTTTGTTCTGTTACACATGAATTAAAGAAAATCAGACGTTGGTACCTGAAAAAAGGCATCCACATGCTGTTTGGGTGCATCAGTTTTCAACACAGGGTAAGTGTACTTCCCCATCATGTCATATATTGCTCTGACGATGTCCGTCATCTCCTGCAGAACACAGGCACAATGAGACACCATTTATGAAAACCCCCAGTGTGTTACAGACACAGGAACACAAACCTCTTTGTTGATGTAGCCGTCTCTGTTGATATCGTAGAGGTTGAAGGTCCACTGGAGCTTCTCGGTGACGGAGCCTCTCAGCAGGATGGACAGAGCTGTTACAAAGTCCTGATGGAGAGAGAAAGAGCAAGAACAGCAAACTGAAAACAAGAAGTGGCAGCTCGTCATCTTTAAAAGCTGAGTATCAGGAAGTAGAGACAGGTGAGAATCAAACAAACCTCAAACTTTATGGATCCTGTGTGTCCTGCGTCAAATGCATTGAACAGGTAGTGCGCGTAGGTGCTGGCGTCTGCAGGGGAAGAAGAAAAAAAAGCTGGTTCATACACTCTGTCAGAAACAATACCGATGCAGACATCACACCACACACGCTCTCTTCACCTCCATGTGGGAAGAACTGGGAGTATATTTGCTTGAAGGTTTCCTCGTTTACAATGCCACTTGGACACTCCTGGAAAGAGATGCACAAAAAAGAGGGAGCGTATGAGAAGAATGTAAAAACCAGAGAGGCCTGCAGGTACAGGTCAGACAGAGATGATCAGAGTCTGCTGGGTTTAACAGATGGAGGCTTTAATCAAAGTACTTACACAAGAGTTGATGGGAGACTGTGTGAGAGGCAAAACCTGTATGTCATAAACCTTTAAGAGTTAAAGGGTCAAATTAAAGCTGGCATTTGACATAAAATATACCTGTCTAATTAATGCCTATCACCAAAAGTACAAGAAACTGCAGTTGCAACTTCTGTCCCTCTGTTCAGGGTGGCACTACTGAGTGTGGTTTTTTGCAGAGAGCTGTAACTTAAATCTTCCATCTGTCCTTTTGATATATCTGTCTCTATTATAATTCCTAATGGTAACTTTAAAGCAGACTCATAGTATGATCTGTCCTGAAATCAAACAATAATGGCAGAGTTACAATAAATGCAAGATAACATCACTAAATACAGCTAAATCCACAGTAATACAGAGGATTGGGAAACTGGAATCTACAGGTCATGTACGTACAGTAAGGTTTCACAAATCTACTGCAGGTAACTGTACACAATATAAGTATGGCCTATTTACATTCCAGTGAATATAATTTATCATCAAATTAAGGTGTTTAATTGGAGAGACATACAGTGCACATGTTACTGTAACAGGCAACACTGTGGATGGTTCCCGGGGCTGAAAGGAAATCAGACTGACCAGAAGGAACAAAAGAAATGCAAAAAGATTATATGCTTTTATACTGCAGCAGCTATTGAACATTTGCTCAGTATGGAGGAAGGTTTTGTACTTTTGAAGATTTTTTGGTGACAATCCTGATTCACAGCAAAGGCCTGGATGACAGAATTTGCTTATGAACCTATGCAAAAAATAAAATTAAAAAAGGATGCCAAAATCATTATCATATCTGTAAAGGGTAATCATGAAAGAATGTGTGACTGCAATATGTACAGAATTGCAGAGATTCAAATAAACTGATTATTGTAAAAGGTGACTTTTGATATTACATCAGTTCTTATACACACAGACAGTTTTGCTGTCAGTGTCCTTCGCAGAGGACAAATCTAATACAAAACTTCTGCTTTTCCTTTTCAGTGCACTTGTACTTGTCACTTACATTCTTGAAGCCCCTATAGAGCACTTGAAGCTCTCGTTTACTGAAGTTGGTTTGAGCTTCTAGCTGGTCGAGGCCCTCCGGTCGATGGCAGACCATGGTCATCTCCAAATCATCGTCTGCTTTGTCTAAAGCAAAGGCAGAAAAAAAGAAAACAATGTTACCAAACACGAATTTTAGTCCACAGAGATTAACGAAGAAGTAAGAGTAGTAGTAGAAGAAATTATATGAT